>NW_027077943.1:0-290000 GCF_963930625.1 Muntiacus reevesi
CCCGCCCTGCCCGCACGACACGGGCCCAGCACAGGACCTTCCTGAGAGAGCGGACGAGCGACAGCCAGGCACACGGACAGGCACTCGCACGCACCCACGCCAGGTGAGACAGAGGCAGAAAGAGTCGAGGGTTCAGAGAGAGACTGGAAGACAGCGTGTGGGCAGGGGGGGCTTCGGGCAGGATGCCGGGCAGCTGCAGAGACCATCCGGCCCTGAGCAGCCAAACGATGGGTGCGGGGGGAGGCCACTGAGCAGCGGCGGGCCTGGAGAGGCCCAGGGTGGGAGGACACTTGAGATCTCCGCGCTCCGCGCCCCGCCCCCCTCCCCCCAACCCCATGCACGCTTGCCACGCCGGGGCGCTCTGACACTAGCTTCTCTGGAGTTTTGTCACTTGAATTTCTCTCCCTCTGCTCAACTGAGTGATGACATTGAATTGAACAGCTAGGTCATTTCCAAATAAATTAAGCTTAGTGTTTCACAGGACACCCGGACATGTATGGAGAGACCAGCACGGATGCATGGACACCAACCTTGGTAACTGGACAAGCAATGGGAAATTACTGTCTGACTCAGGAGAGAGAAAGAAACCCGAACAGATGGAATGAAATGAACAGAAACACGGGCTTTTCAACTCACACCCTAATTCAATTACCAGAAAATAAACAACACTATAACCATTTTAGAAAAACAATAGACCTCTCCATGACCTTTGGTCGGGTGAGGAGTTCAAACACACAGCAAAAAAAAGCCAACTTTTCCAAGTCGTGAATATGTTAGTTCACACATTGACATTTACATTGAAATGTGTAACAAATAAACTTAAAATCATTGACTCACTACATAAGCATGGAAGTATTTTAAATATAAAATATGTTCTATAGTATTCAGGAAGCACTTGGCACATATCTAAGTGTATCAGACCCAAAACTGGAACGTAGTGGGAGAGTCAGGATAGTCTAAAAATGAATCCCTAACCAAAAGAACACACAGGATTACTGCAGATAAAAAAGGTTAAAGAAGAGAAGCTAGAAATCAGTCAATAAATGTCTTAGGGGTTAGCTTAGAGTGACTAGCCTCTGCGTGACTCTTTAAATTTTTCATGTTAACAGCTTCCAAATTTTCCATGGTGAGGATAATACTTTCGCCTCCAAACCAGAGTGACTTGGGGACACAAAGGTAGAAGTCGATAATTTTCTTTGCCTATGTCTGAATATTTACAGTCAGAGGTAGAAAAGGAAGAGTCTGTCCCTTGTCTAGATGAGGTCAATCCCCAGGTGTTGGATGTCTCCAGTCCTGGTTTAGCCATAAATGTTCCACCAGTAAAGATTTCTTTGAGACCAAATGCTCCCTAGCCCTGGAAAAGACAATATCCCTTAAAACAAGTAGCTCTTGAGGGTCTTAGACCATTAGGTAACAAATACCGAGATACTGGAACTCGAATCAGCAGTGAGTCCCCCTGCAACACCCCAATCTTGCCCGTTCAAAAACCAGATGGATCTTACCGATTCGTCCAGGATCTAAGAGCTGTTAATGAAGCTGTGGTTCCCATCCACCCCATAGTCCCAAACCCATATACTCTCCTATCCCAAGTCCCAGGAAATGCCAAGTACTTCTCAGTCTTGGACCTTCAAGGTGCTTTCTTTTGCATTCCTCTCCATCCTGAATCCCAAAAACTCTTTGCTTTTGAGTGGCGGGACTTGGAAACAAGAGAGACCATACAACTCTCGACTGGACTCGACTACCCCAAGGGTTTAGGGACAGCCCTCATATCTTCGGGACTTCCTCGGGGAGAGAACTAAGGGAATTAACTTTAACAAACTGTAGTCTAATACAGTATGTGGATGACTTGCTCATAGCTAGGCCAGATTTTACCAGCTCTCAAATGGACACTATTTAAAACGCTAACTTTCCTGTATGAAAAGGGTTATCGAGTATCCCGCAAGTAGGCTCAGATTAGCTTAACCCAAGTAAAATACCTTGGATTTATAATGACGGAGAGAAAAAGAATGCCTGACCTCGAGGGGAGATCCCTCATCTTAAATACCCCGTATCCCTAAACAAAACAACAGCTTAGGGGATTTTTAGGAAGTACCGGGTTTTGCAGGATCTGGATTCCTAATTATGGCAATCTGGCCAGACCCCTATATGAAAATTTAAGGGGGAAAGAGGAAGAGCCACTCGACTGGTATGAGACCTGCAAGGTGGCCTTTAATGCCCTGAAAGAGTCCATCACTACAGCCCCAGCTTTAGGCCTCCCCAACCTGGAGAAGACTTTTAGACTCTATGTTTCTGGAAGGACAGGAACTGCTCCTGGGGTGTTAGAGCAGATGATGGGGCCCGTATTACAACCTGTGGCTTATCTCTCAAAATAACTAGATGAGGTGGCCAGAGGGTGGCCCACTTGCCTCCGGGCAGCAGCAGCCACCGCTCTTATGGTTAAGGAGGCATCTAAGTTGACCCTGGGTCAGCCCACCAGAGTGTATACGCCACACCGGGTGCAAGCAGTCTTGGAAAAGAAAGGGGACAGGTGGATGACAGGGGGAAGGATCACCCAATACCAAGCCCTCCTCCTTGACACTCCAGAAATAAAGTTGAGGGTCTGCCAGACTTTAAATCCAGCAACCTTACTGCCAGATCCCCCTACCTCCCCTCTGGATCACCAATGCATACAAATCACAGACGAGTTATACTCTTCTCGCCGGGACCTATCAGAGACACCTTTATCTGACCCAGAGGAAAACTGGCACACAGATGGCAGCAGTTTTGTAGAAAAGGGAGAGAGGAAAGCAGGATATGCTGTAGCGAGCCTGGAAGAAACTAAGGAAAGTGGGTCTCTTCCCCCAGACACCTCAGCCCAGAAAGCTGAAGTTTTTGCCCTGACAAGAGCTTTGGAGTTAGGAGAAGGAAAGAGGATTAATGTGTGTATGGACTCTAAGTATGCTTTCCTCATTCTGCATGCCCGTGCAGCAATTTGGAAAGAAAGAGGGATGCTCAGTGCCCGAAGCTCTGCTATTAAACACAAAGAGCTCATTCTCAGGCTCCTGGAGGCAGTCAAACTTCCTGCAAAATTAGCTGTCATCCACTGCAAGAGTCACCAAAAGGGGCAAGATAAAGAGGCTCAGGGAAATAGGAAAGCTGATCAAGAGGCAGGACGAGCTGCCGGGGAAGCTACCTCTGCCACTGCTATCTGCCCCCTTTTCCCCAAGGAAACCCTGACTCCAGATTTTACCCCAGGGGGACATTCCCGATATGCTGAGCGGGGCTCGGAGATTGGGTCACATGGGTGGTTTCAGCCTGATCAGTCCCAAATAATACTCCCTGATTCTCAGGTTGAAAACATTACTAACTCCTTACATAAGAGCGCCCATTTTGGAAAAGATAATCTAGAAACCTTGCTTAAGCCTATTCTCTCCCATCCACAGTTAGCTAAGGTTGTTAAACAGGTCACACAAAATTGTGACACCTGTCTAAAAAATAACCCAAAAACCAGACCTTCTCTAATTACACCTGTCCAACATCGGGGATCATACCCAGGAGCGGACTGGTAAGTAAAATTTACAGCCATGCCCAAGACCCAAATTTTTTCTTACTTGCTAGTCTTTATTGACACATTCACAGAATGAATCGAAGCGTTCCCTACTGAGACTCAGAGAGCTACAGAAGTCTGTAAAGCTCTGCTGAAGGAGATAGTGCCTAGGTTTGGGCTGCCTCGGTAACTTCAGAGTGACAACGGGCCCTCACTTACAGCCACGATACCCCACAACCTAGCCACATGCTTAGGCATAAAATACCGGCTCCGCTCATCCTGGAGGCCTAAAGCTTCAGGAAAGGTAGACAGAGCCAACCAGACTCTTAAAAGGGCTCTGGCTAAGCTATGTCAGAAACACATAATAAGTGGACACATATGCTGCCCATAGCCCTCATGAGGCTACGGACATCCCCCAAACGGCCAATATTGTTAAGTCCTTATGAAATGATGTATGGACGACCATTCTGAACTTCTGATTTGTTTCTTGATGAGGATGCCAGTACACTCTGAAAACATATAATTGACCTGGGAAGGTTTCAGCAAGAACTCCAACGGTATGGAGAACAAACCACAGGAAGACTTGAAAAATCCCCAGGTAAAGCCAGGGGATCAAGTATCAGAAATAACCTGGCAAGAAAAAGGGAGTCCAAACCAGCTGTCCGAGAAATGGACAGGGCCATATCAGGTTGTTATAGTGACTTCAACTGCTGTAAAAGTGAAGGGTCTATCTGCCTGGGTCCACATTTCTAGAATAAAACCCTATGGCCTACAGGAGGGGGAGACAGAAACTGAGACTCCAAAGCCAGAGGACAGCTATTCCTGTGAACCTGTTGAAGATCTCAGGCTCTTGTTCAAGCAGAACCCCATCAATCCTGCCTCAGATAAGTAAAATGCATCATATTATCTTCTTCCTCTTTCTAATCATATCTCCCTGTATGGCTATTGATCTCTCCCTAAACGAGGCATGTTCACTTGCAAACCACACTGCTTCTCAACTGAACGTAAGGAGCCCGGGCTGGATCTGCATTAATGACAAAGGTTGGGGGTATGTCCAACCCATCCCAGGGTATCAATATCAAAGGCCCACCCTTCCGGCGGAGCTATGGGCTGTTACTCAGTGCCCCCATGTGGTCGTAATATGGCCTTTTGGGGAAAGGGGGAAAAAAAAACTTCATGTCTTGGTACCAGCAACAACTGTCTCTATTTACCCCCCTGATAACATCTGCAATCCCAACTGAGCCCTTATTTTCTCTCATGACTAACATCCCCCAAGTGACCTTCCCTATCTCTCTAAAAAGCCACTCCCTAACAGGGGTGTCAGTGAGAAATCTAGACGACTCACAATGTGGGGTGACCGTCACTGGTGAAACTGATGGGAAAAACAGGGACAGGCCCTGCAGCTGGGAGACCAGGCGCTTCCCGGACCCCGAGCGGCCTGGCGAGGCTGCGGGAGCTCTGGCGGGGGTTGGGGAAGGGGGTGGCTTGAGCGGGGAGGACGTCTCGGTGCCCCCCCACCCCCCGCCCCCCACCATCCCGTTCGCTGCTCAGGGTCACGTGGCTCTGGACGAGCGGGGCGTCGGCCCGGGGCCGCGGTCCCCGGAGCCTCCTGGGGCTTAGGGGCAGCCCTGCCGGGGCCCCAGGCGCCCATCCTGCCGGCTGTGCAAACCCCCTGGAGTGCATCAGCCCCGCCCTGTCCCCAAAACGAGGCCCGCCCTGCCCCCACGCCACGGGCCCAGCACAGGACCTTCCTGAGAGAGCGGACGAGCGACAGCCAGGCACACGGACAGGCACTCGCACGCACCCACGCCAGGTGAGACAGAGGCAGAAAGAGTCGAGGGTTCAGAGAGAGACTGGAAGACAGCGTGTGGGCAGGGGGGGCCCTGGGCAGGATGCCGGGCAGCTGCAGAGACCACCCGGCCCTGAGCAGCCAAAGCGATGGGGGCGGGGGGAGGCCACTGAGCAGCGGCGAGCCTGGAGAGGCCCAGGGTGGGAGGACACCTGAGACCTCCGCGCTCCGCGCCCCGCCCCCTCCCCCCAACCCCCTGCACGCATGCCACGCCGGGGCGCTCTGACACTAGCTTCTCTGGAGTTTTGTCACTTGAATTTCTCTCCCTCTGCTCAACTGAGTGATGACAGTGTATTGAACAGCTAGGTCATTTCCAAATAAATTAAGCTTAGTGTTTCACAGGACACCCGGACATGTATGGAGAGACCAGCACGGATGCATGGACACCAACCTTGGTAACTGGACAACCAATGGGAAATTACTGTCTGACTCAGGAGAGAGAAAGAAACCCGAACAGATGGAATGAAATGAACAGAAACACAGGCTTTGCAACTCACACCCTAATTCAATTACCAGAAAATAAACAACACTATAACCATTTTAGAAAAACAATAGACCTCTCCATGACCTTTGGGCGGGTGAGGAGATCAAACACACAGCAAAAAAAAGCCAACTTTTCCAAGTCGTGATTATGTTAGTTCACACATTGACTTTTACATTGAAATGTGTAACAAATAAACTTAAAATCATTGACTCACTACATAAGCATTGAAGTGTTTTAAACATAAAATGTGTTCTATTGTATTCAGGAAGCACTTGGCACATCTGTAAGTGTATCAGACCCAAAACTGGAACGTAGTTGAAGAGTCAGGATAGTCTAAAAATGAATCCCTAACTAAAAGGAAAACACAGGATTACTGTAGATAAAAAAGTTTAAAGAAGAGAAGCTAGAAATCAGTCAATAAATGTCTTAGGGGTTAGCTTAGAGTGACTAACCTCTGCGTGACTCTTTAAATTTTTCATGTTAACAGCTTCCAAATTTTCCATGGTGATGATAATACTTTCGCCTCCAAACCAGAGTGACTTGGGGACACAAAGGTAGAAGTCGATAATTTTCTTTGCCTATGTCTGAATATTTACAGTCAGAGGTAGAAAAGGAGGAGTCTGTCCCTTGTCTAGATGAGGTCAATCCCCAGGTGTTGGATGTCTCCAGTCCTGGTTTAGCCATAAATGTTCCACCAGTAAAGATTTCTCTGAGACCAAATGCTCCCTAGCCCTGGAAAAGACAATATCCCTTAAAACAAGTAGCTCTTGAGGGTCTTAGACCATTAGATAACAAATACCGAGATACTGGAACTCGAGTCAGCTGTGAGTCCCCCTGCAACACCCCAATCTTGCCCGTTCGAAAACCAGATGGATCTTACCGATTCGTCCAGGATCTAAGAGCTGTTAATGAAGCTGTGGTTCCCATCCACCCCATAGTCCCAAACCCATATACTCTCCTATCCCAAGTCCCAGGAAATGCCAAGTACTTCTCAGTCTTGGACCTTCAAGATGCTTTCTTTTGCATTCCTCTCCATCCTGAATCCCAAAAACTCTTTGCTTTTGAGTGGCGGGACTTGGAAACAAGAGAGACCATACAACTCTCCACTGGACTCGACTACACCAAGGGTTTAGGGACAGCCCTCATATCTTCGGGACTTCCTCGGGGAGAGAACTAAGGGAATTAACTTTAACAAACAGTAGTCTAATACAGTATGTGGATGACTTGCTCATAGCTAGGCCAGATTTTACCAGCTTCCAAATGGACACTATTTAAAACTCTAGCTTTCCTGTATGAAAAGGGTTATCGAGTATCCCCCAAGTAGGCTCAGATTAGCTTAACCCAAGTAAAATACCTTGGATTTATAATTACGGAGAGAAAAAGAATGCCTGACCCAAGGGGAGATCCCTCATCTTAAATACACCGTACCCCCAAACAAAACAACAGCTTAGGGGATTTTTAGGAAGGACCGGGTTTTGCAGGATCTGGATTCCTAATTATGGCAATCTGGCCAGACCCCTATATGAAAATTTAAGGGAGAAAGAGGAAGAGCCACTCGACTGGCATGAGACCTGCAAGGTGGCCTTTAATGCCGTAAAAGAGTCCATCACTACAGCCCAAGCTTTAGGCCTCCCCAACCTGGAGAAGACTTTTAGACTCTCTGTTTCTGGAAGGATAGGAAATGCTCTTGGGGTGTTAGAGCAGATGATGGGGCCCGTATTACAACCTGTGGCTTATCTCTCAAAATAACTAGATGAGGTGGCCAGAGGGTGGCCCACTTGCCTCCGGGCAGTAGCAACCACCGCTCTTATGGTTAAGGAGGCATCTAAGCTGACCCTGGGTCAGCCCACCACAGTGTATACCCCTCACCGGGTGCAAGCAGTCTTGGAAACGAAAGGGGACAGGTGGATGACAGGGGGAAGGATCACCCAATACCAAGCCCTCCTCCTTGACACTCCAGAAATAAAGTTGAGGGTCTGCCAGACTTTAAATCCAGCAACCTTACTGCCAGATCCCCCTACCTCCCCTCTGGATCACCAATGCATACAAATCACAGACGAGTTATACTCTTCTCGCCGGGACCTATCAGAGACACCTTTATCTGACCCAGAGGAAAACTGGCACACAGATGGCAGCAATTTTGTAGAAAAGGGAGAGAGGAAAGCAGGATATGCTGTAGCGAGCCTGGAAGAAACTAAGGAAAGTGGGTCTCTTCCCCCAGACACCTCAGCCCAGAAAGCTGAACTTTTTGCCCTGACAAGAGCTTTGGAGTTAGGAGAAGGAAAGAGGATTAATGTGTGTATGGACTCTAAGTATGCTTCCTCATTCTGCATGCCCGTGCAGCAATTTGGAAAGAAAGAGGGATGCTCAGTGCCCGAAGCTCTGCTATTAAACACAAAGAGCTCATTCTCAGGCTCCTGGAGGCAGTCAAACTTCCTGCAAAATTAGCTGTCATCCACTGCAAGAGTCACCAAAAGGGGCAAGAAAAAGAGGCTCAGGGAAATAGGAAAGCTGATCAAGAGGCAGGACGAGCTGCCGGGGAAGCTACCTCTGCCACTGCTATCTGCCCCCTTTTCCCCAAGGAAACCCTGACTCCAGATTTTACCCCAGGGGGACATTCCCGATATGCTGAGCGGGGCTGGGAGATTGGGTCACATGGGTGGTTTCAGCCTGATCAGTCCCAAATAATACTCCCTGATTCTCAGGTTTAAAACATTACTAACTCCTTACATAAGAGCGCCCATTTTGGAAAAGATAATCTAGAAATCTTGCTTAAGCCTATTCTCTCCCATCCCCAGTTAGCTAAGGTTGTTAAACAGGTCACACAAAATTGTGACACCTGTCTAAAAAATAACCCAAAAACCAGACCTCCTCTAATTACACCTGTCCATCATCGGGGTCATACTTGCAAACCACACTGCTTCTCAACTCAACCTAACCAACCCGTGCTGGATTTGCATTAATAGCAAAGGTTGGGTGTATGGCTTCTTCCCTCAAGCCTCATGAATCAGTCTCTGCTACCTTCAAACTCTTCTGCAGCTTCCTCACCTCTCTCAGCCTTCAGAGAACTGAAGAGACTTACGAGAGTTTTAAGGCTTCCCTTGTAGCTAAGTCGGTAAATCTGCCCTCAATGCGGGAGACCCGGTTTCAATCCCTGTGTCATGAAGATCCACTGGAGAAGGAAATGCCAACCACTCCCAGTACTCTTGTCCGGAGAATCCCACAGACATAGGAGCCTGGCAGGCCACTGTCCATGGGGTTGCAGAGAGTCAGATGCGACTTAATGACTAAATCATCATCAGGGTTTGCTCAAGATTTGGCTTTGGCTTAAGGGTCATTCAAACTTTTTCCGCATCATCAATAAGGTTGTTTCACTTTCTTATTATTCCTGTGTTCACGAAATAGCCCTTTTACTTTCAAGAACTTTTCTTTTGCACTCACAACTTGACTAACCAGCACAGAGTTCTAGTTGTCAGCCTATCTTGGCTGTCAACACACTTTCCTCACTAAGCTCATAATCATTTCTAGCTTTTGGTTTCAAGTAAGAGATACGCAACTCTTCCTTTCACTTGAACACCTGGTGCCTCAGATGGTAAAGAATCTGACCCAATGCAGTAGGCTGGGGTTTGATCCCTTGGTCAGGAGGATCCCCCAGAGAGGGAAATGGCAACCCACTCCAGTATTCTTACCTGCAGAACTCCATGGACAGAGAAGCCTGGCGAGCTACAATCCAGGGGTCACAAAGAGTTGGATACAACTGAGTGACAAACACACATACACTCAGAGGCCACTGCAGGGTTATTAACTGCCCTAATTTCAATACTGCTGAGTCTCAGGGAATAGGGAGACCTGAGGAGAAGGAGAGAGATAGGGAATGGCTGGCTGGTGGGGCAGTCAGAACACACATATTTTACTAAGATCACTGCACTATCTCCTGTGGGCACGGTTCATGGTTACAATTAATTACAAACTCCGAAACAATGACAACAGTATTATCAAAAGTCACCGATCACAGCTCACTCTAAGAAATAACAATGAAAAAGTGTGAAATACTGCGAGAATCACCAAACTGACACAGAGACCCAGAGTGTGCAAATGCTACTGGAAAGATGACGGACACCCTCAGTGCAGGGCTGCCGCAGAACTTCAGTTTCCAAAAACTGAATTTGCAGGTACAATAAAACACGGTCTACTTGTATGCTAAAGTATCGACAATGGGCATTTTGTCAAACAGTTTAAGAAAAGAGAAGTTCTTTGTACTGCAATTGTAATTTTTCTCCAAGTCTGAGATTGTTTCAAAACAAAAGTAAACAAAAATACAAACAGAGACACACAAACATACATATATACAGGGAGTCTTCACTTTTGCAACTAGTGTTAACTGAAATTTGCGTACATCAGAATCCTGACTTCATAAGTGCACAACTCCAGAACAGGCATGGCAGTTTGCTACAGTGTGGAAATTGAGAGTTTTTTAAAAATATAAAAAATTTTAACAAGATTTTGTACACTTAATTTCTACACTGAAGTATTTTCTACCTAATTTTATACAGAAATGTCACACACATAAAACTGTTAATAAAATCAGAGGTTTCAAAAACAAAGAAAAATGTTCTATTTCTTAAACTAGAGTAATGTTTTATTATTCTTCTTCAGAATTTAGTTACAAAGTAGTCTTTTCAAACCATTCAAAATTTTATAAATGACAATTAAAATTAACCTTAAAACCTTGCACTGGCTCTGGAAAAGACACTTCCATTTGGGAATGATATCTCTGTCCAAAGATTCCTTTTCCCTTTTAACTACTATTTCCATCATTAATGGCAAGATCATACAATTCTTCCTTCAGTGTTTGGAAGAAATGATCATGAAGATACTAAATGAAAACTGCAAGATCCAAATCAGAGTATGTTGTGTCTATAAAAGGAGAAGCCAAAAGAATATATATATAATCATTTGTGAAGACACAGAAGTTATCCAAAAGAATACATTTAGAAACTAAGGAAGGGACATGGATGGCTGGCAGACAGAGACTGGACGGACACTTTTACTGTTATCCTTCTGTTCTTCTACACTGTCCTGTGGGACTTTCCTAGTGGTCCAGTGGTCCAGAATATGCCACCCAGTAGGGGATACAGGTTCAATCCCTGGTCTGGGGAGGCTCCACAGGGCAGCTAAGCCTGTGTGCCAGAACTAACGAAGCCCTCGAGCCCATGCTCTGCAACAAGAGGAGCCGCCGCAGAGAGGGGCCCGCGTCCCACAGCTGAAGAGCAGCCCCAGATAGTAATCCCCACTTGCTGCAACTGGAGAAAGCCTGTACATGGTGAAGACCTCATACTGCCGTATATACAAAAGTAAATTCTTAAATGTGTTAAGTAGGTAAGTAAATAAATTATACTTTGTGAAGAAAATCTACTCAGAAAAAAAAAGGTCCGATTAAAAAAAAAAAAAAAAAAAAACAACACTTCAGACTAAGCAGATAGAACAAACTAAGCAAACTCACGCCATTGACTAGTAACTTTTTCAAATGAAATAATAATAAAAAATCAATTTTTACAGTAAGGCTGTCAAAAACTACATATATTTCAAATAATTTCATGTGATAAGGCCAACTTAAAGGCAAATTTTATCGAAAATAGAACTGGAATCTTCATTTAACTTCAAAAGCTAAGAAAGAAACTTTCAGATTTTTCCTAATTTATGTCTTAACATTTCAAAGACAGCATCCTTGAAGTTTAATACATGTTCTTGCCAATGTACACTCAGAAATATAACCAATCACATTTTCATGACATCTGTGTCTTTACACAGATGACGTGATTCAGAAAAATTAAAATTGTCAGAGAGAGATTATTGGAGTTGTTCAAGTTATCAAACTAGACACTTAACAAGTCTCTGTCTGGAATCTGGGGCCCACTGATCAATCCCCATACCACGCTTTCCCCAATCCATGCATGAGGTAGTTTAAAAACATCAGAAACAAGCTTACAGAACACTTACTGACACTAAACCCAACCCTTCAAATCCAGCAGTGTGCAAGGCTTCACTCTCTGCATGTACTATGGATTAAGATAAAATGCCAGATATTAAATATGCAGGTTGGTTACCCAACTCCTTAGTTTTCATTGTTTCTAATCCACTATTTTTTGAAAGCCAATATATGAACATAGTTAGGCACTAGGTGATACAGAGAAGAAAGTGTCCCTGGCATGACCCAAGTATTGTGATCACAGTCAAACAAAACCATGAGAGAAATGTGTTAAATGTCTACAAAAGGTGTAGCCCTAAGATACAGGAAGAACGTAAAGAGTATTCTGGAAAAGAATGAAAGAAGTCGTCAATAGATCAGCTGAATAAAATCAATTGGTACAGCAATAAAACAGATTCAGGTTCTAGAGACGACCCTGTTGAGAACACTTACAAAGGTTATCTTTTGTTTGGAAAGGCTATGGCCGAGCAATTACGAGTTACAAGGAAAGAAGTTCCCAAGGACTTCAGTGCCCCAACCAAAACCTTATGAATCATTAAAAAAAAAAAAAAAAAATGCTAGCACAGAACACAACCTCGGAATGTGCAAGAAAGTTTCCAACCAACATTATTTGGAATGACACAACTACAATTCTACTGGGCAAGTATCTTTCAATGCAAGGAAAGAAACTGAAGAAATAAATAAAAGAAATTAACTAATATATAAATATCTTACAGACTCAAATCCTTAGTACCAGTATTTATGATGCTTTACATATTTATATATTTGTAACGTAAAACAATTCTGACTATTAGCGTAAAATATCAGCCCTATAATTTCAATTTAAAACAGAATTAACAGCTAACCTAGACTTGTAATTTTAATTTGAATTTCACTATAAATAGTACTGAAACTTAAGATATTAATATGTACCATGCTTGTAAGTTTATTAAATGTTTTAAGATTTACCATAACATTTGTGAAGGTTTGTCTGAAAACTGAACTACTTACCAAATAGTGAATATATTAAGTTATTTAAACAGTTTTTTAAAGTTTTAAATATGTATGTAAAAGGGATGCAATATAGTTTAAGTCTCCTTTTAAAATGATTCCCTAAACTTACTATATGTATCTAAAAAGATTTGTTAAGTTGAACTTTAAAATTTAAGGGAAATTTGGGGTTTAAAATGTAACTTTGATAAACTACATACTAATTCTTTAAAACCAAAGGAGCTTCCAAATAATTATTTCTGTTTAGAAAAACCCACCTTCAAGGATACAAAATCCTACTTAACTCTTATTAATCCTTCAGTATCTACGTAAAATTCTTCCTTTTCCATGAAGTCTTTCCTCTTTTTCCTTTTACCCTATACTAGGCAAAAAGAAAATAAATGTGTCTCTATCATTCAAACTGCTAATTTATTCTATCCTAGTGGCATAACTTTATGAAAACTCTTCTTTCAGGAATCCACATCGCCTATCCAAGGGTCACACGCACTTTCAGAACAGGGACTGTGCTTTATACTGCTCTCAACCTCTAGAAACATCTTACACAAGGCAACGCTAGCACACAGTAACTATTGGCGGTGGATGAACTGAATTCTAACAATCTTCCATGCCTTTCCAAATGGACCATTACCTCTGTTATGTCCCAATGGTGTGAAAACTGATCCAAGTCAGTGAGGTAAAGTAGCACGGGAGAAAGCTGCGTCTGGATGACATGGGGCACTCCTCAAAGGCTCTGAAGCCAAGTCAGTTCCTCTTTTGAAAACCCTAATTTGAGTATAAAGAAATCCAATTTAAAATAAATCACAAAGCAAGTAACATTCTTAAGTAATTTTTAAAAAATAGACATGTATCTTCAAGTTAAATTCTTCAAGCTAACAAGCTATTTTCTCTGAATTTCTGTACTTTATGTATTATTTTAAAAAATGAAATGCCAGCGATGTAGTAAAATTCATATAATTATGTACACAAAGATTTGACCTGAATCAAATGTGTAATACATCAAGAAACAATATTATATCCCTTAAACTGAGGGCTTTGCCACCTTTATATTTAAATAAGTGTGAAAGACATAATCATTCTAATTAATGTCAGGTTTAAAAAAGCAAATGAACAAGAAAAACAATATGCTCCTTCATACATATACCAAACTCTGTATTCTTACATAATAGCCTTTCAAGTGTCTTAAAACTATTCCATCCCCCCTAAGTCTATTTCTTCAACAATTACTGTGTACTTCCTTCTACCTATTCCATATAATAAGATTTCTGATTCTCTTACCACCTCTATCACACCTAGTCTGACCTATACAAACAACTTGCCCAAGTCCCTCCTGAAAGACAGCTCTTAGAATGATCAGAATACGAGCACAATGTGGTCTGACCCTAGCTACCTGCTTTGATGTTTTCAGATCACTGTACTTCCATGAACATGCCCTAAAGAGCCATCATCTAGTTGGGAAGCCATATCACACTCCTGGCTGATTCCTAATGAGTTTCCTAAAACCACTAAACCCTTTGACAGGTACTACTAATTAAAACATAAAGCCCTCACATCCATCTCAAACGCATACATCCAAAACTATCAAACAAACATGTACAAGTCTACTTGTTACTTGTTTCTTTTATATAATATTTATCTTGCTACATTCAGCTCCTTATCAGAACTTTTCAAGCTATTTTTGGATTCTGACAACATATTTCAATAAGTCTCTTAATTTTAAGTCTTCAGAAAATTTCAAACACTGTCATCTTTATCATCCAGTTACAAAACAAAACTACCAAAGACAGTATGATCATTTAAAACAACAGTAATAATACTTACTAATCTAACACATCAAGACTCATTTTACTAATTTTTCTCTGACATCAATGGAAAGCAAAATATGGCTAATTAAAATGTGATGTTTTTCCTAACACACCGAACATGTTAAACATGCTTAAAATGGATATTCTGTTCCCCATCTTATTAAGCTATGCAGTGAGGTCCAAAACTTAGACCCAAACAGGTAAGACAGTAAATCTCAGGAGAATTTTCATACTAGGTTCTTTTCCTTTCCTTAACTTGGTGGATCAGGGCAGTTACCTGTAAGTGTTGAAAATAAGAAGCTGAAATAGTCCTCATTACTGATGTTTAACTGATCACTTCCATTCCATTCTTTCACTGAAGACTTCCATCCAGAAAATGATGATCTACAATAAACAATGGAGACCTAGTACTAGAAGTGACCAAATTGAAGACTCAGGAATAAAGCACAGAATATATGACTATTCTTTATGGAATACAAGTATAATTTAAGAGCTCAGTCAAAAATCCGTAGCATGTATCATCTTTACATGTAAGGGGGTTCAAGTATCATAATATGGAAAATATAATTTCTAACATATGTTTATGTAAAGTTTCCTTGAAAAGCATAACCAGCCCACTTATATGGTACAACTGGAAAATTTTTCCACACCACTCAAAACTCAGTTTCAAGGAGCCAAGGTGAAGTTCTGCTTTTCAGTAGTAGGTTCAGCTGCTAGGTATTTACTACCTCATCTTCATTAAAAAAAAAAAAAAAAAAAAAAAGTCTTACCTTGTTTATATGAATGAGCTAAGTTTAAACGAGCTCCTGCTTCCTACCTAAACCAAAGCATCTTAACTAGGTAAAGAATACTTCAATTTAAAGCCACTCTGCAATAACTATGCACTCCTATACTTTGCGAGGCTTTATAACTAGTCTACGTCACAATACTGCAGCTAAAGTATTGGTAGTGGACTTAAGGGAATAGCTAAACATAAAGCAGCTTCTCATTAAATGAAGATTATCTGGTTCCTGCTATGAGATCAGTTTCCAGTGATACCTTTAAAAACTCTCCTCAAGGTAAGACTAAGAAGGAATACAGCAAATGTCAGCCATGAATACAGCAAAAAAACAAAAAGCTGAGAATAATCAGATCCAAAAAGCTATCTTTTTGGATAGCTTTTTGTGACAAATTTTTTTTTTGGGACAAACTTTTATAATAGAAATCTGAATAAATGTCAAGACAAAATAAGGAGTTTCTAATTCAATGAGAAGCACTTTTTTTTTAACCACTGAAACAACTGTATTTATTAACATTCTTAAAAGTTGGGGAGTTAAAAATAATGGCAACTTTTTTCTGAATCACTTCTACTTAAAGGACTTCTCTTTGCTTAAAGGGCTATGGGAGAGAATATCACAAGCTAAGAGGTTATAAAAAGTCAGAGATGCTCAATGGAAATGAGTACAAAATGGGTGATTAGAAAAGAAGCTAATATCCTCTTATACCCAGTGAACACTGTGCTGTCCAGTGGCTAAAAAGAGTAGCAAATCCATTTAAAAATCTAGTTTGGACAAAAGACAAGCAATGTATCACTCTGTCCTTAAAACTACAATGACCACACATACTGGCCACACCAGAACAGTTCTGAGACTAGAAGGGATGCTATATCAATTATGCTTGGACACCAGAAGCAAACCAGACCTGCTCCTGGCAGGCCAGCTCACATATTCACCCTGCTTCAAAACCAGGCTGAATTTCTCAGTAATTTCTCCCTTCTCTGGTATTTTTATCTAACAGGATAGACTACGTTTCCACATGCATGTCTCATGTTCCCCAAACCAGCTGTAAATGAACTAGGGGCAGAGAGGGCAAGAAGAGTAACGGTCAGCAGAACACCACAGGTAGATGGAGAGGAAAAACTCAAAAAACCTCTAAGTGAATAGTGAAAAAGGCAGGAACAGCAATTCTAAGTACAGTTTTTAAGACAAACTAAACACCAACAACTCTAAGGTGATGGGTTTTTCACACACTGAACAAACGGAGATGGTCTGGTGGTGACCTGCTCTCCGATGAACTTCCCCTGCTGGAGACAACAGTGTCAGAACGCTAACACCCAGAGTGAACTAGACCGCAGAGCCCAATTAATATAGCAGATGAGAATCAGAAATTATTGAAGGAATATTTCAGGAAAAGGAGCCTGCCAACAGTCCTTGGCACAGACGGAGCTGAGGAGTGGGATGCCTCAGGTGAACGGTGCAGGTGGGAGACAGTGAGAAAGCTAGCTGGTTTACCGTCACCATCAAGGACGGAGGGGAAAACCAAAGACGTGAAATAACCCAGGTGATGTCTAAGGAACGGTATTCCTTAGAAGAACATCATTCCTTAAGAATAACCGAACATTATTCTTCAATTCTAAATCTAGGAAAAGTGATGCAATGATAATACCACTGGCCTGGGAAAGTTGAAAAGGCCCCATCTTGTTTTAATTTTTAAAGAGATTAGTTTGAATAGGGACAATACATCTACAGAAAGAGAAGTCTACTAAGACTCTGTGCAAATGCTAAAAGGCAAAGTTTAACTTGGTACACTTTTAACTACATGACAACTTGCTTTTGATGATTATAAACTTCTATTACCATTACTTGTAAATTAATATTTTCTCAGTACTCACCACAAACCCACAAAAAAATGTAAAAAATGACTTGTGAAAAAATCCTTGACCAAAGTTATTGAGCACAAGTCAATCGTAATTAATGCCAAAAAAGATACTAAATACAAATTCTAAAGAGAATTAATTTTAAGAGGTGTTCAAAAGTCACTTTTAAATGAATGCCAAAACAGATCCTCCACAAGTTCTATCATGGGAAATGAGTGCCCTCTACTGGAAGTTAACAGTCATAAAACCACTTAAGTTAAATTGTATTTCTTAAAGACCTGGCATTTAGTACTGAACTAGACAAAGAGGGGTTTCATATATAGACAACATATTGCAAACAGCTCTCTTTTGCTAAAAGGAAAAAGTAATTATCAGTTATGAAGCACAATTTGGGCGACAACATTCAAACATACGTCTTATCCTGGTACGAAGAGACTGGCAAACAAAGCTAAAGAAAGTCTACTAATAAAGCGAGCCACTCCTGTTTAATTGGGGCAGAGGGTCTGCACAAGAAGCCACAAAGAAGCTAGTTTTTAAATTTTTCAGCTACAGCCCAGATTCAACTCCTGCCTAAAACTGTATCAGACCCTGGCCTTGAGCCACAATCAGTAACAAATGGCTGAATATGAAAGTACTATGCCTGATACAAACATTACATTTTAAAGGATACTTTGAACACTAGCAACATGAAACATTATTAGTTTTAAGACCTTTGAGAGTAAAACACCACAGTCACATTCTGGAAAGTAGCTCCTTGAAAAATTAAACAGAAAATTAACATATGATTCAGCAATTCTACTTCTGGGTATACAGCCAAAAGAATTAAAAGGATTCAAACAGCTGTCTGCACACCAATGTTTATAGCTGCATTATTTGTAACAGCCAAAAGGCAGAACAACCGAGTATCCATTAACAGATGAATATATCAAAATCATGAAGACAAAATAGTGGTAAACAAGGGCTGGGAGAAGGGGAAATAATCAGTACAGAGTTTCAGTCTGCAACGATGACAGTGCTGGAGATGAATAGTGGTAGCAGTCGCACAACAATGTGAATGTACTTAATGCCCCCAAACAATTCTCACTGTATACCTAAAACTGGTTAAAATGGGAAGTTTTAGGTTATGTATATTTTGCCACACACACACACACCCACCCACCCACCCACAGATATTTTAATGATTCCCTGTCTGAGTCCGCAAGCTTTTATTTCACCACCTACATTGAACTGAGCTCCCTTCCAAAAAGAAAGACCTGTATTACAATTTCATAACACCAGAAGTTTTAAAACACAGCACTCTCATCCGCCACTGAATCGTTACTATGGCTACACACTTCTGATAATCTTAACCCTTGTTTCAATGCACCTACACAAATCACTGTATGTTTCTACCTGATGGTTCAGCGGTAAAGAATCCACCTGTGGTGTAGCAGAACAAGATTCAATCCCTGGGTCAGGAGGATCCCCTGGAAAAAGAAACAGCAACCCACTCCAGTATCCTTGCCTGGAAAATCCCATGGGCAGAGGCGCCTGGTGGACTACAGCCCATGGACTTAGTGACTGCAATCATGACAATGCAAACCGCTAAGCAAACCACCTGGAACAGTCTTGCCCCAGTGACCTTCCTCTTACCCAGTATCATCAACAGTTTTAACTGCTGTTTTAAGAGCAAATGAAGGGAGGGGCGGCATTTTAAAAAGTCAGTTCATAAACTGCCAGTGACAGGGGAAGGGTGAGGGAGAAGATTATACACTTGAAATACAGCTCACTTTAGCATGCTACCTCATGTGCAGTATCCCGATAAGCATGGCAGCCAAATTTGCACTGAGTCTTCCCATAATACAGCAGCAGCTTAACCGAGAAAGCAAGTCAGCAGGCAGACTGGGTAGAAAATACACAAGCTGGACCAAAAGCTGCTGAGACTCTGCTGACAGAACCACCACTGTGCCTTCTTGTGGATCTAGTGAGGCAGGAAGACAAGTTAAATTTTAAAAGATATACAAACAAGAATTAATAAAGCAGACTGACCATTTTCACTGTGCTATGTTGAATTCTAACATATCAACTACATGAAAAAAAATATATATGTATGGCTTAAGGTACTGCCTAGAGTAAGACTAAATACAATCATTATTTAAAGATAACATTTAACACTCGATTTCATAATATTCAAATGTGTTATTTGAAATAATAACTGATGGAGTTAAAGGTATTAGAAACAAAGCAAAACAGTAAAAAAAAAACAAAAACAAAAAAAAAAAAACAAGCACTTTTGCCAAACAGGGACAATTATAATATCAACCTAATCCGGCCCCATCACTTCATGGCTAATAGATGGGGAAACAGTGGAAACAGTGGCTGACTTTATTTTTCTGGGCTCCAAAGTCACTGCAGATGGTGACTGCAGCCATGAAATTAAAAGATGCTTACTCCTTGGAAGGAAAGTTAGGACCAACTCAGATAGCATATTAAAAAGGAGAGACATTACTTTGTCAACAAAAGTCTGTCTAGTCAAGGCTATGGTTTTTCCAGTGGTCATGTATGGATGTGAGAGTTAGACTGTGAAGAAAGCTGAACGCAGAACAATTGATGCTTTTGAACTGTGGTGTTGGAGAAGACTCTTAAGAGTCCCTTGGACTGCAAGGAGATCCAACCTGTCCACCCTAAAGGAGATCAGTCCTGGGTGTTCATTGGAAGGACTGATGCTGAAGCTGAAACTCCAATACTTTGGCCACCTGATGCAAAGAGTTGACTCGTTGGAAAAGATCCCGATGCTGGGAAAGATTGAAGGCAGGAGCAGAAGGGGACAACAGAGGATGAGATGCTTGGATGGCATCACCGACTTCATGGACATGGGTTTAGTTGGGCTCCAGGAGTTGGTGATGGACAGGGAGGTCTGGCATGCTGCAGTTCATGGGGTTGCAAAGAGTTGGACATGACTGAGCAACTAAACTGAACTGAATTTAAAACCAAAGACTTATCTGAGTATACACACACACTCCTATATATAAGCAATACTGAAAAATACAGATTTTTAAATACCACACACAAAAGGTAGACACAAACCAACGTTTGTCATTTAATAAATGGGTAAATATAAAGTGGTGTATATTCAACAGTGGAATGTTACTCAGCATTAAAAAGAAATACAGTACTCGTATATGCTCGTAAATCCTAAGAACAGTATGCCAAGTGACGGAAGCCATACTGAGAAGATCCACATCACACAATGTCATCTGTGAGAAATGATGAAAACAGGCAAATACAGAGAGACAGAAATGGTGAGCAGTGGTTGTCAGGAGCTGAGGTAGGAAGAAATGAGGAAATAGGGATGGACTACTAATGGTAGAGTTTCTTTTTGAGGTGATAAAAATATTCTGGAATAAGATAATAGTGACTATCGCACAATCTTGGGAATATGATAAAAATTAATGAATTGCACAGTGTAAAATGGCCAATTTTATGGTATATAAACTGTGTCCTAATAATAAATACTAATTATACATATGCATATATGTATATTTTTATTGATATTTTTGCTAAAAGAATGAAAAGGTTTCAGGGGTGAGTGAAACGTTAATATATGAAAGCCGTACAAGATCTCAATAACGATTAAATAAGTAAAATTTGCCATCAAAGTTTCAAAAGAATTCTATAAAAATACCTGATCAGTTTTGAATTTGTGAATTTCGTGGCTTAAAAGATAATTTAAGATCTGAAGAAACATCTACAACCTTTAGTTTTCTTAAACTATTGTATTAAGTAATACTATTGAAAATGAATTTACTGTTTGATATTTTATTCATTTTACCATGGTACAATTAATGTATAATTTGAAGGAAAAGTAAAACCTAAAGATCTCCCCTTTGAAACATTGTTCTTAAGTCGGGGTAGACCGATTATTACATACACAGGTAAACAACACTCTTACCATAGATTCGGAGAGCAGTAACTTGTAAACTTTTGAGTAGCTCTTTATTTGCTCGGGCTGCAGCAGTATGGATAATGTCAACAAACTGTGTTGAAAGCTCAGGATTTCGGGAGCCGAGATGTGCAAGCTGCAGTGGTAAACCAGCCAACCAACGTGATAACATTTTACTACGGTATCTAAGGCCATCAAAGAAAAGGGAAATACACCACATTTATTTAAACATTTGAGAGCCTATAAGATGACTGGCATACTATATTCATCTATAGTATTCTCTAAGGTTTTACCCACTGTATTTTAAAAGTTTATGTAGTTTGGGGCACTATGTACATTGTAATTTTATCTTAAAGGACACAGGCTCTACTTAGCTTGTGAACTATTTACACTAATTTGTAATGACCGTTTTACTATATTAAGTCATTTATGCATTCAGTATAGGGTGCCCCCACATTAAGTGGCTTCAAACTTGGGTTCTTTCCATTCTTGCACATACTTGCTCACTCTCTAATGTCTCATCTTGGACACGGCAATCACTTTTGCTGTCCCCCAAGAGTTCAGTGATTTACACACAACCTTTGGAGTCTACCAGACTTGAACTTAAGTCTCAGTCTGGCTGCCCTTTAACAGCATGACACTCACCAACTTATTTAACCTAAGCTTCCTTCTATAAGGCAGAAACCAACAGTACCTACATAAAAGTATGAGAATTACTGAAAAATTAAGAAAAGCACCTGACTCACAGTAAAGACTTGAATATGTTCTAACAACTACCTATGTATGCTGAGGTACCACAAATCCCGTTATCTTTCACCCAAACATCTCTTCCAGACTATCCCAAGTAAACCTCAAACTCACCACATCTAAGACTGATTCCTGAGTTCTACTCTTCGTGTTGTCTGCATCACCAGACAGCACCAAACCAAGCTGGACACTTTTGCTCTTTAAGATACCGCCATTTAAAAATTTATTGAAACATTTTTGACACCCAGTATTATGTTAGTTTCAGGTATGTATCACATAATAGTCTGACATCTGTACACATTGCAAATGGTCACCATACGTCTAGTAACCACCTGTCCTAACAAAAGTTACTGGTCATATTCTTTATGCTGTATATTATATCCCCATGACTTATTTACTTTATAACTCAGTTTGCACCTTTTAATCTCTTTCACCTATTGTACACCTCTCCTCTTCTACTGCCCTCATTCTTATACCATGTGTCCCAATATGTCACTAAGGGCCGGAGGTTAAACCTCCATAATTTTTATGGGAAGCAAAACAAAATTCTGAGGCTGCTACAGGTGGTTCCAATAATTGTCCTTTAGCTGTTAAGCAGACAAGTGGAAATATATGCTCAAAGAGACTTTTACCTTCTCAGTTATGTGTATAAAGGTTACTGAAACTATTATGTATGCCTTTTTATTTAAAAAAAAAATAATAAAACCAAAAAGGATAAAAAGAAGATTTTCTCCAAAGATTTAATCACCCTATCATCTTATTCATACAGATTACAAAGTAACCTGGTAAGAAAAAGAAAAGCAAAATAACAAAGGAACTGTACCGGATTCTGTAAGATCTCAGTTCTTCTTTTTGATAGCTTTTACTGAAAAACTTCAGTAACAAAGTCGGAACTGGAAGGAGAAGGCCTCTCTGCTGATACAATGTATAAACTGCCTTTATGAGAGACTCTGTAGCCTCTAAGAAACAAGAGAAAACAGCTGCATGTGAGTCAAAATGTTTCTTCACCAGCACCATAATTCTTCTAAAAAGCACAGAAGCACCTTGTTCCTATGAGGAAGCAGATTTTAGCCACAAACTGATGACTACCATCAAAATCCTACATCAATGGCCTAATAAAAGAGTCAAACCAATCGGAGATTACAGTACAAATTTTCCTAAGAGACAACAAACCTAGGAAAGGACAACAAATACCACAATACTAGAAAGGTGGATAAGCCAGGAACCAAACAGCAAAGTTCTGCTTGAATGAAAAGAATTAGTAAGTCACACTAAAAACTGACTTAATGCAACATAACTTCAAGTGACAAGAAAGGTAAAGAGATAAGGATCCACCAATTTCTAGTCAAACTAGATCAGAAAAGTATTTCTTTATCCTTAGGCTCAATGTCATTTCCTATTAATAAAACTTACCTTCTTTCACTCTAACTATGTAATCTAGTAGAAAACCTACCCATCAGCTTCAGAGTGGACCTACCCACCGAAAAGGGGGTGTTCTCAGCCATCAGGGTTCAAGCAGACATTCCTTCATGATTATGCTGGCTACCTTTTATGGCTCGAACGTAAATGACTATGAAATGTTTGACAGGTATGAACTCAAAATTAGATGCTCAACATTAACAGTATGCGTAAGAGCCCCTCTCTTAAGTAAGGACAGAGCATTGACACCCACCTCTGTCTGACTGCATCTGCATTAACCTCCAGGAGACACCAAGCAATCTGTTCAGCTGCTTACTGTTTAGCCTAGACCCACCTTCAAGGGTTTCTGTTACAAATTTCCTTATCCTTTCTATCCAACTGGAATCCTTCTGCAAAGTTGAGGCATTTGCCAGGGAGACCATGATATCAGACAGTGTTAAATTCAGTAAAAGGTGATCTACATTATTCGAGAGAATCGTGCAATGCTTGATGCTAAAAACAAAGACACACATAACTGTTAAGTGTTGTAACTACCATGCCTGTTTCACTTAAACACTTAACTATTCCTCCCAGAATGAACTGTCAAGAAGGTAAGTATATTAAAGCGACTGTAAGCAAACCATTCATTACAGAATCAGAGTTGTTAAGGCATAAATTAAGAATGCATACTGCTCAGTTCATTACCCAAGTTGCTATTCACACAAGAACTACAGGCCCTTGAAACATGGTGTGGTAATCCTAGATGTACTACAGGGATAAGAACACTTGAAAACTTCAACACACTTGAAGATTTTCGTTAAGCAGATATTTATATTAGGATGAAACTCACGACAGACCTTGATTCTGCTTCTAACTAATTTTGACTTGACAGAATCACTAATTTCTCCTGGCCACAATTTCCTTATATGTAAAACAGGAGACTGGTCTAGATAAGCCCAATTCTGAAACAATTTAATTTTATGACTCACATATTACAATCACTTTTTCTAACAGATTATCTTAAGAAAAACAAAATTTGCAACTTAGGATAAAAACCACTAGATATATAAACACTATATAAACACAGTGTAGATTTCAGGCTACACTGCATTCAACAGCAGAGCCTATTTATTCTCATGTTCAGAAACATGTAAAGTTGATTAAACTAAAAAAATACCTGAAACTAATTTATTTTAAAAGAAAGTTAACCCTGGATTAGGCATGAGAAAGGACACAGTCGTAAGGAACCACAAATACAAGGGGAGGGAAATTTTTAATATTTGGTGTTATTAGGGTATCAAATGTAGGGTTAGGAATGACAAATGGGACCAGATCACAAAGAGTTGAAAACTAAGGACACTAAAATCAATTCTGCAAGCACAGGAGTAACATAGTTGAAAAGTTCTTTCCTTTCTGCTGATGAAAAAGAAAATATCAGTTACAAGACTCTAAACAAAGAAGTAGTTGTATGTCTACTTGAGCAATACAGGCAAGACGTGACAAGCTCAAGAAACAATGCTGGTACAGACTAGGAGAAAGGGGGATGTATAGCAAGAATAAAAATTAGCTGGATTTGAAGTCTGCTTAAATGCATACATGTATGTGAGCTTTTAGCTGAGCTGGTAAAGAATCCGCCTGCAATGCTGGAGACCCCAGTTCGATTCCTGGGTTGGAAAGATCCTCTGGAGAAGGGGTAGGCCACCCACTTCAGTATTCTTGGGTTTCCCTGGTGCCTCAGTTGGTAAAGAATATGGCCGCATTGTGAGAGCCCTGGGTTCCATCCCTGGGTTGGGAAGATCCCCTGGAGAAGGGCATGGCAACTCACTCCAGTATTCTTGCCTGGAGAATCCCCATAGACAGAGGAGCCTGGTGGCCTACAGTCATGGTGTCGCAGACAGTCGGGACCTGGCTGAGTGAGTGAGTAAGCACAGCACAGCCCAGCAAAAAACTGGGAATTCTATCACGGAGAGAGAATGAATGAAAACTGGGACAGATGAGTAGCAATCTATACTACAAACCCAAAACTACTGGTAGGTTCTTTGCCCAACTGTTCAGTGCCCAAAACCAAGGCACATTTTATACTAACCAGACCACACAAAAACTCAACTGCATCATTTATTCACCACAGGTAGAGCTTTTGAAGATCTACTTACCTATTACTGTCTGGAAGGTGTCAACAGACATTCAAAAGTTGGGAGAATTCATCCCGCTCCTCCAAGAATTTACACAAAATTTTAAAGTCTAAATACACTGACCACCAATTCTATGAGGGAGACAGGAAACTGGGGAAACTCATTTTCAGCAATGATAGAGGAGGAAATTAGAACTGATTCCCGTCCTGAAAATAACTTTAAAAGCTGGATGAAATAGTTTTTAACAACTCAAAAGCATTCAAGAGGTAACAAGGTGATGAACAATTGCTGGGTCCCCAAAATAAAGCAAGATCACAGTACTCAGGTTCCAAGGGCTGTGGAACCAAATACCCAATTCCAACGAAAAGGCTGGAAAACGGAACTAACCTTTCAGAGGCCTCACAGGGAAAAGTCAAACTCCAGAGCCAGACAAACATGGGGACTCTGGTATATTATCCCTACTTCAAGCTGAACCTGTAAGGGCTCCCTGCCAGAGTAACGGTGAACTGGAAGTAAAAAGAGCTCTTACATAAAACAATCCCAGTTATACATCATCTAAGTAGTTAACGCAACAATTTTTCCCAACTAGATCTATAGATTCAACACAATTCCAATCAAAACCCCAGCCAGTTACTTTATAGTTATCAACAAAATGATTTCTGAAGTTTACACACAAAGGCAAACACTAGACTACCCAACACAAGTCCAAAGCGGAACAATGTTGGAGGACTCACACCACTCGATTTCAAGGCTTACTGTACTACAGTAATCAAGACAGCACAGAACTGGTGAACGAACAGACAAACATAGGTCAGTGGAAGAGCCCCAAGACAGGCCTACAAGTAGAGTCAACTGATGATTTCAGACAAAGGAGCCGAAGCAATCCAAAAGAGAAACAAGAGTCTTTTTCTGCAAACAGTGCTGGAATAACTGGACAGAAACTCTAGAACTGAAAGATAAAAATAAAACAAATTCAACAAATGTATGTTTGAATGAGACAAAGAGAAACAAAAAATTCAGTAAGTGGGTCTTATATACAATCAATTAGTCTTTAAAGGGAAGGAGAAAAATGGCATTAATATTTTAAAGATGAGAATTTTTCAGATGTGTTTAGACACTTCACTCAAGATCTCAGATTTAAGAAGCTCACTGAATTCCAAGGAAAATCAATAAAAAAGAAAACCACACCTGGATACATCATTGTCAAACAGCAGAAAATAAAAGACAAGGAGCAAAGTCTTATGGGGGAGGTGGGGGGGGTGGGGAGGGAAGTAACTTTTATAAAGTAGCAACAGTTCAGACTCATAGCTGACTTCCTAACAGCAGTGGGAACCAACAGAGCGAAGCGTTGCAGTCAGTATGGTCAGTACGCTCAAACAAGAAAACTGCCAAGCTCAAGCACTGTGCTCTGTTAAAACAGTCCTTGGAAATAAAGGAGAATACATATATTCTCCTTCATTTTATATTATATATATATATATATATATATATATATATATATATATATATATATATATGTATGTATTTGTGTGTGTGTGTGTAAATCCTCTAGCAGCTTCTAAATAAGCCTAATGAAGAGAGATGAAAAAAATGAAGAGCAAAAAAATAGAATATACAGATAAAACTCAGATGGTGGATACAAGTTCTCCAAAAATATTAATTTTTGCTTGAAAGTTCAAATTTTATCTCTAGCACAGACACTATTTTCCTGAAACTGATAGGCTTATTTTTTTCATTTCTGAGAAAATATCTACAAATACCCAAGTCTGAATAAGCATAGTTAGTCATTTAAATTAAAATCATGTCCATTGCAGAAAATACAAACAGAATGACAAGTGCATTTCCTCGAGACAACCATCATTCTTTGGCATGCAGCCAAAATACTTCAGGCACACTTTCCATTTCACCACACAGAATATTAAAATTACGTGTTTTCAAGGATTGTGACTTAATAAGATTAGTAATTTTTTACTTAATTAAGAACAATTTTAAGTGAAACTGGCATGTTCTTTTAAACTGTGAATGCATAGTGGTGAAGAATACTGTTAACCCTCCATACCGTTCTGCCTCCACATATTCAACCAACTGCAGATGGTGTATCATGTGTATGGATTGTGGCTTTCTGAATCCATAGATGCAGAATGTGTATTTGGAGGGCAACTTGCTTCTGGATCAGTGAAAATACCACGTATGACACTATGTCTTTACACAAAACTCAGACTGTACAACAAGAAGAGTGACCCCTCACATAAACCAAGGACTCCAGTGTAAATGATGTATCACTGAGGTTTGTATTTTACAACAGATACACAACTCTGGTGTGGGACGCTGACGTGAGGGAGGCTGTGCATCCATGGGGGTAGGAGTAGTGTATGAGGACTCCGTACTTTCTGTTCAATTTTAATACGAATCTAAAATTGCTCTAAAAAATGAACTCCATTTAAAAAAAAAAAAAAGGAATGAAATGCTAGTAGTGCCACAACATGAATAAACCTTAAAGATATCATGCTAAGTGAAGTTAAGCCAGACATAAAACAGTGTTTTCAGTTTCTACTGATACATGGTACCAGAACAGTCAAATTAATAAAGGGGAAAAATGCAATAGCGGTTCCCAGTACCTGGAGGGAGAAGAGCATAGGAAGCTGTTATTTAATGTGTACCGAGTTTCAGACTGGTAACATGAAAAATGTGAAATGTACTTAATGCCACCAATCAGTACACTTTAAAAATGGTTAAAATGCTAATTTTTATGCTATGGACATCTTACCACAATGAAAATAATATCTTTTGTAACTCCACAGTTCAACCCAAGATTAAACAAAATCTAGACATCAGGTCAAAATTGAAGACCACCAGCTTAGGCCACATTGGCTCCTCTAACTTGAATCTGTGAATTTAATAGATAGCCTCCAAAGGCTATCTGAGAAATATTCAACACGCTTCCTTATGGAAGTTCAAGAGCAGCCTGCGGACCCTCAAAACAAATCACTAGGGAAATTTATGGTAATACTGTCAATCCACTTTTGTTAAAAATGCCACAATTTCACCACCTCAGTGTCTTCATCGTTAACTCCTTTTTCACCTTCTATATCTTAGCACAAATCACTACCTAGGCAGGCAGCCCTCCCTAGGACCTATGCCCCCCATGAAAGAGCAGGACCAGCTCCCTACTATACTGATATACTTTTATTACCCTACATTCTTTTTCCTAAGTGCCTTCAACATATTAAGTGCCCAATAAAGTGAATAATGACAGTACACCCATATGCTTTGAGTAGTTTACTTACATTTAATGGTCTACCAAATTCCAAACATCCTTTTATTTAATCTCATTTTGATGAAAATTACACCTGAAACCTCTTCCTTGACAACATAAAAATCACATGTCATTATATTCACGCATTGAAGGATATTCTCAACCTTATCCATGGACCTGATTAAAAACTTCTGTGTTAATAAGAAAACTGTATCTGGAGCAAGTAACAACTTACTTGCTCAAGAAAGTATCTCCATATTTGATTCTCTGTCACCTCCAACTCCAGAAACTCTAAATTAATGGTCCTAAAACATGGTTTTGATCCAACCAATAATAGTCTTCAATGCCTAAAGGATCAAGGATGAAAGAGAAATGAGAGTCAGAGACAAAAAATGACTTTCAGCATTAAAGTTAGTCATCAGTAGAAACCAATTTGATCCAGGTCTGTCCCATGTCCTCCATTATGCAATTTTATAGCTTTCTCATACCCTATAATATCTCCTTCCATTACTGCAATCATCCCTCACTTCACTTCTGCCTGCTAAAATCACATTCACATTAAAACACTACTCTCCAACACTGCCTTGTCTGTTTATCCTAACAAGGATCTGTCTTCTCCTATTAATTCCTATAGCATTTCTTGACTATAAAGTTCTAATGACACTTAAATATGCCTTGTGTGAAAGATGTAGATTCATTTTTCTTCCTGCAAGTTATTGAGCTTTTGTTTCTCAGCCTTAAAACTACCCTTCCACGCTCTTACTTTGTGATCCTGGGGGTGAGTCACATTTTCTCCTTTACAGTTTGCTTCTTGTTAGGCTCTGCCAATAAAGTGCTTGTTTTTGTTTAGTCACTAAGCTGTGTCAGACTCTTCAGCAACCCCGTGGACTACAGCCCGCCAGGCTCCTCTTTCCATGGGATATTCTAGGCAAGAATACTGGAATGGGTAGTCATTTCCTTCTCCAGCAGATCTTACCAACCCAGGGATTGAAATCTGTCCCTGCACTGGCAGGAGGGCTCTCCACCACTGAGCCACCTGGAAGTCAAGGGGTACTTGAGACCAGAAAGCTGGAGGAGGAAAATGCGGCACTTTCTGTTTGCTTCCTAGTCCTATTTTTTGCTTCCTTTTGCCACCAGTGCAACCCAACCACTCTTCAGGCTAGCAGCAGTTCATTCTAGCAGCCAGAGTTGGTTCCAGTCTGTATCTTCCTGACACAGAACCAGTATCACCGTGCCCCTAGAACACCAGCGCCAGCCAGCAGAACCCTCTTCGCTGAGCCCTGTACCCTTACCCCACTGGGCCCGTCTCCTGATCCCAAAGACATTAGTCCCAGCTGAGTGCAAACCCCTTCCTCGAGGCCTGAGTTTGGGCTGCAGCCTTTCTTTCCAGCCACTTGCCCTCTTCTCTTTGCTCTCCGGTCAGGAGGCAGTGGTGGCTTCCGACAAGACCTTGCTGTTCCCTTTTGTCTTTCCACTATTAAGTGGAAATGCCTAGTTAACAACCGGTTGTATTAAATTCTCTGTGAAAATCACTGGTATGATTTCCATCTCATGACTAGAGTCTGACACACATTTTTATCAATTTTAAGATTTTGTATTGATTTTTGCAATTTATGAATCACTTAAGAGATCAAAGAATATACCTTAGGGCATCTAATTATCTGTCATAATACTTTACTTACAGTGAGAGACCAAAAAACTTCAGTGAATGAAGTTTCTCTGCCTACAACATACTTATCACTTCTGAGCATATCCTCTGAACTCTGCCCAAAGAGCCTCACTGATTCTCCAAGTAGTTTCTTCCTTTTGATAAGTTTAAGAACCTTCTGACAAAGACTTTAAAATCTGTTCAAGCGTTTGTTCGTTTGGGGAATTGCACCTTGAGTATCTGTATCTGCTTGTCAAGTTTTATTTGGTAATTTGTTTTTACGTTTATCTGCTCTTACTTCAGGTAAACATTTCAAATAACTTCCAGGCTTACACTTTTCCAGTGAAACTTCATCCATAATTTGTTCTTTTCACTTATTTTAAAAAAGATAACTGCTTTTCTTCAATTATCCCTCTTCCATCAGGATACTGATAACAGTTACATTACGCTTCCTTGTGTATATAAATGAGAGCAGAAACTAGTGATGTTATGCTCTCAAAGATTCAGTAATTACACAGTGCCTCTCACAAACAAACTATCCACTCTAAGCAAATTTTTATTAAATTCTTATCTATACAATTTGATAACTGACACTCATTTAGCACAAAACATTCACTTCACAGATTAAAAATAAAAATAAAAACTAAGTAAAATTGGAAGTCCAGGGCTTAAAGTGACTTGTTTAAGATCAGATACTACAGCTTTTATCTTTACTTCACAGTCTAGATAACAACTACTTGCAGTGTACAAAGTTCAGTGTGAGACTGTTTTCTGAAAATGTCAGGTTAAACAGTGGATGAGAATGGCAATATCTTTTATTTGTCCCTTTCCTTTTTTTGCTTGGTTATTTCTTTTAAAGCATATGGAAAATTACTCCTAAAATGGTGTTTGAAATCAGTAAGGTAATTCTTTCAAAGCCATGACTCCTAGTAAAATAAGCACAGATTAGAAAATCTGTAAGAAACAATAACTTAAAATAGCAAATAAGACTTTAAGCAGAAACTTAACAACTTGTCAATATTCACTTACAAATTTACCCTTATAACACACCTTTTGCTAATGATATAATATGTAAATAAATCTTAAAATCTGAATAAACTGTTAGGCCATCCAACTTTCACCCACAGTTCTTTTTGGTGCTTTCATTTTTACATGCATTTCATCTACTGAAAATGAGAAAAAAAGGGAGAAAGTAAAATTTAATAAAATTCTGATTTTGAACTACTAATGCAATATTTATAAAGTATACAAGAAAATCTTCTACTTAGTGTTCCATTTAAGAGTAACTATATTCTCTAGAAATTCTATTGCTCATTAAAGACATTTAATACCTTCACAAATCAATGTGTTTGTCTAAATTCTTCAGCAGTATTCTTCAATGTATCATGTTCTCCTACCTGAAACACTGATTCCCTACTATCCAGAGGACCAATCATTCCAGTCTGCCAGTGGCTGAGGGGTTGCTTGGGATATGGGACATGAGACACTACAATAGCTAGCTCCAGCTCTAGCAAACCTGGAGGCCAAACTCAGACCATAAATCAACAGCTAGCTATTGCAGCATATCTCCTTAGTTACCTTCACTGGGTTTTCCTCTTTTTCTTAACCTAAAAATGTGTCCTTGACAACCTCTGGACTTCTACTAGGTATCTTAAACTTAACATGAATAAACTGAACTCTCCTATGGGCAGTCACATCATCATCTGGACCACAGTACAGGCATCACCCCTGCTCCTCTTTCCTTAACTACATACACCAGCATTCCTGCTGGTTTCACCAGAATCTGGCTGCTTCTCATCACTTCAACCACCACCTGCCGTTCGACTCCAAGCCACCATCACCTCTCACTTAAGACTGCTGTCTCAGGCTCCCAAAGGCCCTCATGCTTTTCCTCTTGCCCCCCTAAACTTAACTCTCTACACGGCAGCCAGGGTGATCTTTTAAAACACAAATCCTACTTCACAATATTACAGGGAAGGATAAAGGAGATAATATATATAAAGGAAGGACAGGTCATCCATGGGATCAATGATCTCAGTTGGGCCCATTTTGCTAGAGTTGGAGAATGAGGGCATGGGGGTTTTTAACTGTTTTATTTGTAAATCTGGCATATTAAAGTTAAATAAACATAATTTAGATCATGCCACTCCTCTGCTCAAAACCCTCCAATGTCTTTTCACCACACTCAGGTTAAAATTCTAAGTCTTTACCACAGACCACAAGGTACCACATGATGTGGCTACTGTCCGTCATGTCCCCCCTCATCACCCACCATTCTCCCAGGACCTCACTTGCACATGCCTTGCTGCCATTCCTCAAGTATGTCCAATCTGTTCTCACTTCAGGGTTTTGCACTTGCTGTTCCCTGTGCCTAGAAGGGTCTTCCTACAGGTCTTCACAAGACTTGCTCCTTCTCTTCATTCACTGACATGCAAATATTAAGAAGGCATTTCCTGACCACCTAGTTAACAGGTACCTCCCCGCACACTGTTTCATTACATCTTCTCTCTTACCCACTTTCATCTTTCTTCCTAATGATGACATGATGGACATCAGCTATTTGTTTGCCATCTCTCAACCCCACCAGGAGCTAAGTGTTTGCCTTGTCAGTCATGTTTATCTCTGTATTCCCAGAGTCTAGACAGAACCTAACTCACTGCAAAGCAGCACTATTCAAAAGACCTTTCTGCAGTGACAGAGCCATTTTGTTCTTGTATTTGTGCTGTCCAATACAGTAGCCACTGCCACCTGAAGCTACTAAGCATCTAAAATGTGACTACTGTTTACTGAGGAACTGAATTTTAATTAAACAGCCAAATTTATAGGTGCTCAATTAACCTTTGCATCTAACTCTTTCTCACAAATTCTGATCTTCATGGTAAAAACAAAACAATAAGGAAACATTTACACTGAACGCAGCAAGCATTAAAATACAAAGCTAGGACACAACAAAATCTCTATAGTGTATAAAATTATACTACTGACCTAAAGTTAATAATACAGGACTCCAAAAACTGAAGTTAATTAAAAAGTTAACATTACATTGTATTTTAAAACACTGTGTGTTTTAAAAATATTAAATACAGTATACTTTAAATTAAGGATCCTAAGGATACAAAGAGTGTATTACAAATAAACCACCTCAGTCAGGATCTGAGTACTCAACCACTGAAAATAAGATTTAATATTAACTTGAGATTTCTTTCCAAAGATGAAAGATTTCAAATTCCTAAAAAGCTTTAAAATAAAAAATACTTGGGCAAAAATGAAACTTCTCAATTATGCAGCAAATACAAACACACTATATGCGTTTAACAAAACTTAAAAAGTAAGCAGTCAGTTACCCTAAGGTTGCACCCTAATACAGATGCCAATTTATCAACAGAAAACCTACACATTTTGAGAGAAGAGAGCTACAATTCAGCCTGTGGTGCATAATTAGAATTTAAGACCAAGAAATGCCATTTCATTCCTCCTAAAGTTTGAACTTTGACCACTCAATACTTTAAGTACTAAGCTATAACTAAGGTGAATGAGAAAGTGGAACTGACAGCAGGAATGGTAATGAAAAATAAACTAACAGACATTTTAATGTAATCTGGTGTAACATACATATTTATACTTTGTCTGCAAAGTAATAGATTTACCTTATTCAGTTATTATAGTTCAAATCTGCCATGGTCAATTAGAGAACTCTGCCAATGGATGCTTTTAAATACTATTTCAGTTTGAATTTGCACCATACCTGCAACTGCAGCTTACCTACAGTAAAGGTTAACTTTAAGAAATATTTTCCGATTTATATCCTTTATCAAGAAAATAGAGAGAGACTGAGTAACTCTCTTAGTAAATGTCACATTGCACTTGAAAAGATGTGGGTTATTTTCAAATATCTTTTTATGTTGGTTTCTAACGTAATTCCACTGTGATAAGAGAACAGACCCTGTGTGATTTCAATACCTTTAAGACCATGAAATTTTTGCACGTTGTTTTATGTCCTTGGATAAGTTCCAGAGTCTCCCAATTTACAGTCTATGGGAACTTGAATAGAATTTGTGTCCTACTGTTGTGTAAAACTTGTATAAATCTTAATTATATTGAATTGGTTCATAGTGTTTTTCAGGTCTAGTATATCATTCTATTTCTCTACATATTCATTCTATTAATTTTTGAGAGTTTGATACTAAAACTCCAACTAAAAATCTTAATTTATCTCCTTAAAAAATAATTGTAATATACAGTGTATTTTCCAAGTCTCCTGTAAATGTGTTATCATACTTTCAGAATTTAAAAAATTGAAATTAAAAAACTACTATGTATGAAGTAAATAAACCCCAAGGATGTATTGTACAGCACAGAAAAAATAGTCATTATTTCATAATAAAATGGAGTATAATCTGTAAAAATACTGATTCACTGTATTGTATAACTGTAACAAATGTAACATTATAAATCGGCTATGTGCTCATGCATACTCAGTCTCTTCCATCGCGTCTGACTCTTTGCCACCCTATGGACTACAGAACACCAGCTCTTCTTTCCATGGGACTCTCCAGGCAAGAATACTGGAGTGGGTTGCCCTGCCCTCCTCCAGGGGATCTTCCCGACCCAGGGATTGAACCCAAGCCTCCCGTGTCTCCTGCATTGTAGGCAGATTCTTTACTGCTGAACCACCAGGGGAGTAAATCAACTATATTTCAATATAAATACCCTCCTCAAAAGAGAGACTGAGTAGGAAGATAAAGATCAGAGAATCTTAAGTGATACATCAGCCAAGAACCCTGATTTAAACAAAGAAGCTCAATTATATATTATGGCAATCAAGGAAATATGAACACTAGATCTTTGATAATATTAAGGAATCATGGATAATGATAAAGGAATTTAAATTATTTTTTTAAAAGACTCACTGCCTTTTAAGAAAACATGCTGAAACATTTATGGATGAAATGATGGTATAAGATGATTTGCTTTGCTTTGGTTTAGGATTTGCTTCAACCATCTGTATGAAGGGTTGGGGGGTGAGGTGGGTCAAGCAGAAATAGAAAAAGCTTGTCCTTGAGCTGAAAACTTGGAGCTGGAGGATAAGAGAATATGGAGATTTGTGTTCTAATTTTTGTGTGTGAAATTTTCTACACTATAATCTTTAAAAAAAGAAAAAAAGAAAAAACTCGTAGAGCCATTTTTTTTTTTTTAAATGCAAGTAGGTCATAAGAGAGTAAGAAGATTTCCAATAATGAATTAACAACCTGCAAATAGCTATATATTATGGTTATCCTACTGGAAATTTTAATATAAATAAATTCACTTATTTGGGAAAGTTTCTTTCAGGTTATATGTTGTATTTGGAAAATATAACAGCCATACCCAGGGGCAAGTGACAAGACTCATCTGCACACCTGGGTCTTCACTGCCAGTGCCTGTGACACTTGACTATTTTACCATTTCCACGTTACCATTCTCAGAATATAAGGCAAATCTTGCCTGAATCACTGTCACTGACCCGAGAGGGTCCTAGCCCAGAGTCTTAAAGAAGGTCTTCCTCCAGAAATTAGACACGGTCCTTGTGTAGTTCTGTCCTCTAGAATCTTTCTCCCAAGTAACATAAGAACAAGAGGAGAAAGGCAGAGATGATCTGGATTTCTTGAGCCATCTGGGTGGATCAAGTTTTTTATTTCTTTCCTCTGCACAAAGTCCCTCACCTGTGACAAGCTTCAGCATTAGGTCCTGGTGACACAGTCCCCTGCGGGGGGAGATAGAGAAGTAAGGAGACAGGTAGTAGTAAGTAGCTTCTTAATCTGACTAAGATCAATTTAATTTGAAAGAGGAAGTAGCTTTACAGCAATCCTTTTTCTCATCATTGCCAGATTACCTCATTGCTTTAAAAGAAAATGAATTCCTCCATCTCAAGTGTTTGGCAAACAATAGTCAGCAGATTTGTGTAAAAAAAAAAGTATACATAGTCAATTAGGGGTCGATTACAAATTTCTATTTGGGGAGTCTCCAAATTGGGAACCTGAGAGTAGAGTAGATAAAAGATTTTTCCCTTTGAATACTTCATGCTTTTAAAATTTTGAGCCATGTGAATGTATTGCTTTATGTAATTAATTAGTTAACTTATTAAAAATAAAGATTAAATAAATAAATAAAAATAAAGATATAAATGGAGATCATAATGCCTAAACAGAGATTAAGATCACAGGGCCATTTGCTTCTAATGTAAAAACTAATACAAATCACTCTGTTAAGAATCAAAAGGCTATTATAATTAAATGACACATAATATCAGATTTTCTTTTGCAAAATAGGCCCTTATGGGCAAAGTTGGTGAATTCTGAATAAAATCTCTAAGTTAGATAACAGTATTGTATCAATATTAATTTCCTGACTTTAATAATAGTACTGTGGTCATATAAAAGTTTTTTTAAGAAACACACTTCAAAACATTAGGGGTAAAGTGGTGTCATATCTGCAACTTTCTCTGAAAGAGTGGGGATGAGATATATAGAGAAAGACAGAGAGAAAATAATAATAATAAAGTAGACTCGATAAAATGTTGATATTTACTGGCAAAGAGGGGGAGCGCCTGGAACTCTCATACACTAATGGCAGAAGTAAAAAAATTATGACTATTTTTGAAACCAGGCAATGCTTTAATAATGTTAAACATAGACTTATCATATGGCCTAGCAATTACAGTCCTAGGTATTTACCCTAGAGAAATTAAAACATAGAGATCCAAAACATGTGTCTAAGAATCTTCATATCAACTTTATTCATAATAGCCCAAAGTGCAAACAATCTCCATGTTCATCAATAGGAGAGTGAATCACATTCATCAATAGGAGATGAATAAACAAATATTTATCAACAGGAGAGTGAATAAACAAATGTATTCTCACACAAATGTTTGACAAACATTATTTTCACAAACAAATGTATCCACCTGCAAAGTGGGAGACCTGGGTTCCATCTGATCCCTGGGTTGGGAAGATTCCCTCGAGAAGGGGAAGGCTACTCACTCCAGCATTCTGGCCTGAAGAATTCCACAGGCTGTATACACATGAGGTGACAAAGGGTCAGATATGACTGAGTAAGTTTCACTTCACTTCATTCACACACCAGACACTGGGACATGATTCCCATGGGTCCCTTGTGTTTCCACATGTCTTATGAATAGAGGTGCTGACAGTTTTGCTCCAGACAATCTTCTTTAAAAAAAAAAAAAAAAAAAAAAAACACTTGCACAGAAGATACCCTTGGAAAATATAATTTCTCCATCTGGAGCAGAAGGCAAATTTTTTGGAGTCCAGTATGATGAAGATAATGTCTCCTTCCAGGAACAAAGGTTGGGCAGATTTTCTTGAAGTCTCTTATTAAAGATTGAGGTTTTCTAAGCTTAGGGTTCCTCAGCTATGACTCAAGATTTACTATGTGTGGACATTTAGGTTGTTTTTACCTGTATAAGTTTATTGAGGCATAACTTACATGCAAAAAAATCATATTTGATCTGGTACAAGCATGAATCCGAGGCAGCCTAACTTTTTAGCTTGCAAACAGGATAAAATCTCAGATTCTTCACAGTCCTTGCCAGTGGAATGCTGCCCAGCAACAAAAAGGAAAGAATCACTGAGACACACAGCAGTACAGATGAGTCTTGCAAACATTATGCTGCGTGAAAAAGCTGAGCCCGGATCAAGTATGATACTGTCTAATTTTATTTACTGAAAATTCTCCATCGAGCAGAATAAATCTGTATTAATAGAAATCACAATGGCAGTTGCCTGAGACAGGGAGTTTGGGGCATGTTGACAGAGGTAAAGGATGAAGGATTTTCCCAAGAGTCCAGTGGTTAAGAATTATCCTTGCAGTGCATGGGACACTGGTTCCGGGAACCAAGGTTCTGCGTGCTGCAGCACAGCTAAGGCCACGCGCTGCGGATACTAGGTGAGGAGGAGCCCCACAATGCGACTAAGGCCCGGTGCAGGCAAATAACCAAGTCTTTAAAAGGAGGTGAGGGGGAAGATTTCTAGCGTGGTGGGAGTGGTGGAACTATTTTGTATCTTTGTTGTTTTTGCATGGATATATACATCTTTCAAAGTGCATCAAACAGTGTGCCCTAAAATGTATAATTTTGTTATATGTGAATTACGCCTCAGTAAAATTACATAGAAATAGTCTAAATATTTATCAACATGTGAACAGATATGCAAAATATGGTATATACATAAAATGGAATATTATTCAGCCTTGAAAAGGAATGAAATTCTGAAACATGCTAGAACATGGGTGTTCCTTGAAATCATTACACTACGTGAGAGAAGTCAGACATGAGAAGACAGTTACTGTGTGATTCCACTTCTTTGAGCTGCCTGGAATAGACAAATTCATAGACAGAAAGTAGAGCAGTGGTTATCCAGGGCTGTGGAGTTGTGGTCTAGTGGGTACAAGGTTTCAGTTTGGAAGGATGAAATAATTCTGGAGATGGAGGTGATGGTGTTGTACAACAGTGTGAACACACTTAATGCCACTTAACTGGACACTCAAAATGTTTAAAATGATAAATGTTATATCTAGTACATTTATATGTATTACAGTAGTGGTGTGAAAAAAAAAAATCTCTCTCTCCAGTGGTGTGCTGCAAAATGTATAACAACCAGCTATGAGAGGGAAGCATATTGGTAGTATTCACTTTGATAGAAACACTCCCACAGTGATCCAGTTCAAGCAACAGTGTGATATCACTGAATGTAGAGTTTGGAAAAGAAACAAACAACTGGCTTTACAAAGTCAATAGGAGTTGGCTCAAAGACACTACTGTCTCTATCCAACCAACCGATTGTTAGTACACAGCAAATCCAGTAAAGAAAACACAACATAAAAGTTATAAAGAAAAAGGGAAAAAAATCACCCCACCACTACTTATAGGCAGTTGTCTGTATGCCAGCCAGGGAGGTCGATGGTTATTTGTGGGCTGATAACATACAGGAACAACAAAGTGCCAGTTCACTGATCCTGCAGGCTGGAAGGCATCAATTCTGGTTGGTTGGTACCCATTGCCACATCAGTTATTAAATCTTGTGGCTCTTATTCCTGGTGGTCACATCCAGAAAAGGAAAACTGTGGGACCTTCTTGAATCATGTAAGTTTAGCTACCAGTAGGTAACCCTTTAAAATTTTTATCGATCTTTACTGTCATCATATTCCCTTTGTTTTGGCACAAAATGGCTGCAAAAGTACAGGAGATACAAAATTTTGAAGCCATTTCCAGAAGATTTAGGCTGATTCTCGGTGCCAGTGACTCTCAGATAGGGTGTGCATGTAATTACTTGGAGTAATCTTCATTTTGAAAGAACTACAGGTGATTCTAATGCAGTTGGTTCACAGAACACATTTGGCAACATGGTTCGATGAGGTAGCTCTTTCCCTTCTCCCCTTTCATAATTTCACACCACAACCACATTGCTCTAAGATGGAAATTAGGGTAACTGATGTTATAAAACATGTCCCAATGTGTGTATAACAATGTCTGAAATGATTTTAAGAATATTCAGTATAGAAAAGGTGACATAAAATTGTGCTAATTCATTTTACTGTCATTGGTGAAACAAGTGTTATTCAAGCCTTTTGATGTGGCAGAAATATTTTAAGACAACCCCTTCTATTCTTTGAGCAGGAAATAAAATCTAGCAAACTGTGTAGCCAGTAACCTTAGGGATGGTACTTGAGGCTTGATCTCTAAAAGATGTTGAGTCCAAAAGTTGAACCTAAATCTGCCTGTATTGTTCTGCCTTGAGTGAATCTTTCATGCAGGCTGTGATCAGTGCATTTAAAAGAGCAGAGATCTGAATTTTATTGAGATTTACCTTATGTTTTATTATTGTGGGCTTGCCAGGTGGCACTAGTGGTAAAGAACCCACCTGCCAATGCAGGTGATGTAAGAGGTGCTGATTGGATTTCTGGGTCAGGAAGATCGAGGAGGGTGTGGCAACCCACTCCAGTATTCTTGCCTGGAGAATCCTATAAACAGATGAACCTGGTGGGCTACAGTCCGTAGTTGCAAAGAGTCGGACACAACTGAAGCAACTTAGCATGCATGCATGTTTTATTAATAATGAATTTCTGTTTAGTAAATGTTTCATAGTTATGTGCCAGACTTGCTTTCCTTATAACATGGTGGAAAGGTTAAGAAGGCATCGTTAGTCTTCATCCACTCTAATTAATAAATGCTACATGAATCTACCAAAAAGAACCTTATAACTGTGCTTGAAAAGTTGGCTTAGGGTAGCTCTTTATAGGGTGTTTGGGGGAACACTAAACCCCAAGATGCTCATTTGAAGATAGAAGACCTGCAAAAAAAAAAAAAAAAAAAAAAGAGAGAGAGAGAGAAAGAGAAGAGAAAGAAGACTTGCATGATAAAATAAACATAGGAAATGCTGCATAGGCGAATATTTTATTTTTTTTAATTTAGTCCACCATTTACCAAAGTTATTGATTAAAGATTTTAAAATTTCATAAGAATAACATTTTGTGGAATATATATTTAGCAAAGAATTCTCCAGTGCTCTGGTGAAAATTTTAGCTGTGAAGGGGAACACAGGGATAGAGAGGCAAATTAATTTGGCATTCTTGACTTCAAACTTACATTAACCACATTTGTTTCCACTATTAAATGTAAAGAATTTGATGGATTTAACAACAGTCATCAAGGATAGTCAAAAGGTAACTTCCTCAGTGGTCTGGTGCAGCCAAAAATCAACTGGAGAATATACCTCAGGTGCCCGCTGCAACTCGAGAAAAACCATGAGGCTTCCCCCTCGCTACGAGATGAACCCCAATTCCCCAGCATTGCGTGAAGACCAATTCCGTGTTCCCCATCAAACAAGAAAGGAGCCTTGACTTCCTTGATGGAACTCCAGAGAGGCCCCAAGAACACTGTCGCAAGTCTAGAGGGACCTGAGGTCACCGCAGTCACACAAAAGAGCTCCATGTACCACAAATCAACTCGAGATGAGGCCTGATTCCCCTGCAATGGCTCCAGAGCTAGCAGGCGTTCCCCTGCAAACACAGCAAGTGGCTTGCCTTCCTTTAGGCAACTCCAGAGATTCCGCGAGAACACCATCCCAAGTCTAGAGGAACACGAGTTCAGCACAGCAACTAGAGAGAAGCTCCGTGTACAGCAAATCATCTCGAGATGAGAGCTGATTCTCTGGCTTTGACTCAAGAGGAATGCCAACTTTCCACAAGCACCTCAAGAGGAGGCTTCTCTCAGCTATAGGTATGTGAGAGGGACCCTGAGTTTGCTGCCTCAAGTGGAATGGACACCGAGATGCCGTGACTCGAGATAAGGCCGGATTTCCCTGCAGTGACCTGAATGCAAGCTCGTCTTTCATCTCACGAGATGAAGGGATGTCTGAATCCCCCGTGGAGACCCTAAAGAAAGCCCTTGTTCCCCGACTCATCTCGACAGGAGGCCACACATCCCTTTGACAACTCGAGAGGAGTGCAGAGTTCAAGGCGTCAAAAGGAGACGACGCCTGACTCACCTTGAAAATTGATAGGGATCCCAATATCCCTCTGGCAACTGCGAAGGAAGTCTGGGTCTCCTGTCTCACCTCGAGAGGCGTCCCTATTGCCCTGCCAAGCCTCAAGGAGAATCCCGAGGTATCCCTGGCAATTAGACATGAGTCCTGAAGTCGCTGAACCAACATGAGTTTTGAAAGGCCATCCCCGCCGTAATACGAGAACATACCCCAGATTCCCGCTGAAACTCAAGAAAAACCATGAGACTTCCCCATCGCTGCGAGATGAAGCCCGATTGCAATGCTGCGTGCAGAGCAAGTCTGTGTTCCTCATTAAACACAAAAGGAGCCTTGACTTCCTTGATGGACCTCCAGAAAGTCCCCAAGAACACTATCACAAGTCTAGCGGGACCCTGAGGTCCCCGCAGCAACACAAAAGAGCATCGTGTACCTCAAATCGACTCGAGATGAGGTGTGATTCCCCTGCATTGCATGCAGACCACATCTGAGTTCCCCATCAAACACTAAAGGAGCCTTGACTTCCTAGATGAAATTCCACATAGTCCCCAAGAAGACTGGGGACTTCAGCACCTCACACGTCTAGAGGTGCTGAGGCCACCACAGCAACACATAAGAGCTTCGTGTACTACAAATCAACTTGACATGAGGCCGGATTCCCCTCCATTGGCTCCAGAGCCATTGTGCATTCCCCATCAAACAGATCAAGTAGCTTGACTTCTTTTAGCAACCCCAGAGATTAACTGAGAGCACCGTCCCATATCTAGAGGAACACCAAGTTCAGCACAGCAACTCGACAAAACCTCCGTGTACCACAGATCATCTCAAGATGAGAGCTGATTCCCTGGATTGGACTCAAGAGGAATGCCAACGTTCCACAAGCAACTCAAGAGGAGGCTTCTCTCAGCTATATGTATGTGAAAGGGAACCTGATTTTGCTGCTTCAAGTGGAATGGACATCGAGATACCCTGATTCAAAATAAGGCCGGATTTCCCTGCATTGACTTGAATGTAGGCTCATCTTTCATCTCACATAAAGAAGGGATGTCTGAATCCCTTGTGGAGACCCTAGAGAAAGCACTAGTTCCCTGCCTTATCTCGACATGAGGCCTGACTTCCCTTTGAAAACTCGAGAGGCATTCGAAGTTCAATGCTTCAAAAGGAGACGAAGTCTGACTCCTTTTCAAAATTGATAGGAATCACGATATCCCTGTGGCAACTGGACAGGAACCCTGGGTCTCTCGCCTCACTTCGAGAGGCATCCCTATTGCCCATGCAAGCCTCGAGGAGAATTCCGAGGTGTCCCTCGCAACTAGAGAGGAATCTTGACGTTGCTGATCCAACACAAGTTTTGAAGGTCCATCCTCGTCGTAACTAGAAAACATAACCCAGGTTCTTGCCGCAACTCGAGAAAAACCATGAGGCTTTCACCTGGCCGTGAGATGAGGCCTGAATCCCCTGCACTGCAGGCAGAGCAATTCCCTGTTCCCCATGAACACGAAAGGAGCCTTGACTTCCTTGATGGAACTCCAAAGAGTCCCCAGGAACACTGTCACTGGTATAGAGGGACACTGAGTTCCCCACAGCAACACGAAAGCGCTCCGTGTACTTCAAATCAACACGAGGTGAGGCCTGATTCCCCTGCATGGTCTCCAGAGCCATCCAGCATTCCCCATCAAACACGACAAGTGGCTTGTCTTCCTTTAGGCAACTCCAGAGTTTACCCGAGAACACCGTCCTAAGTATAGAGGAACACCACGTTCAGCACAGCAACTAGAAAACATCTCTGTGTACCTCAAATCATCTCGAGATGAGCGCTGATTCCCTGGCTTTGACTCAAGAGGAATGCCAGCTTTAAACAACACCTAAAGAGGAGGCTTCTCTCAGCTATAGGTATGTGAGAGGGACCCTGAGTTTGCTGCCTCAAGTGACATGGACACTGAGAAGCCCTGACTCAAAATAAGGCCAGGTGTCCCTGCAGTGGCTTGAATGCAGACTCATCTCTCATCTCACAAGATGAAGGGATGTCTGAATCCCCTGTGGAGACCCTAGAGAATACCCTAGTTCCCAGCCTCATCTTAAAAGGAGGCCTCACATCCCTTTGACAACTCGAGAGGAACACAGAGCAACATGTAAAGGCTCTGTGTACTCCAAAACAACTCGAGATGAGGCCCGATTCCCCTGCACTGCGTTCAGAGCAAGTCTGTGTTCCCCATCAAACACGAAAGGAGCTTTGACTTCCCTGATGGAAATCCAGAGAGTCCCCAGGAACACTGTCACAAGTTTCGAGGGTCCCTGAGGTCCCCGCAGCAACATGAAAATGCACTGTGTACTTGAAATCAACTCGAGATGAGGCCCGCTTCCCATGCACTGCATGCAAAGCAAGTCTGTGTTCCCCATAAAACACGAAAGGAGCCTTGACTTCCTTGATGGAAATCCAGAGAGTCCCCAGGAACACTTTGAAAAGTCTAGAGGGACCCTGAGAACCCCACAGCAACATGAAAGTGCACTGTGTGCTTCAAATCAACTCGAGATGAGGCCCGATTCCCCTGCATTAGCTCCAGAGCCATCACTCATTCCCCATCAAACACAACAAGTGGCTTGACTTCCTTTAGGCAACTCCAGAGATTACCTGAGAATGCCGTCTCAAGACAAGAGGAATACCAAGTTCAGCACAGCAACTCGAGAAAATTCCGTGTACCCCAAATCATCTCGAGATGAGAGCTGATTCCCTGGCTTCGACTCAAGAGGAATGCCAACTTTCCACAAGCCCCTCAAGAGGAGGCTTCTTTCAGCTCTAGGTATGTGAGAGGGACCCTGAGTTTGCTGCATCAAGTGGAATGGTTACCCAGATGCCATGACTCGAAATAAGGTTGGATTTCCCTGCAGTGACTTTAATGCAGGCTCATCTTTCATCACACATGATGAAGTGATGTCTGAATCCCCTGTGGAGACCCTAGAGAAAACCCTAGTTCCCCGGCTCATCTCGACAGGAGGACTCACAGTCTTTAGAAACCTCCAGAGGCACATGGATTTAAATGCTTCAAAAGGAGAGCATGGCTGCCTCCTCTTGAAAATTGATAGGAATCCCCAAATTACTGTGGCAACTGGAATGGACCCTGGGTCTCCCCCCTCACCTCGAGAGGCATCCTTATTGCCCTACCAAGCCTTGAATAGAATCCCGAGTTGTCCCTTGCAGCTAGACAGGAGTCCTAATGTCACTGAATCAACACGAGTTTGAAGGGCCATCCCAACCATAACTTGAGAACATAACTCAGGTTCCCGCCACAGCTCAAGAAAACCGTGAGAATTCCCCCTTGCCATGAGATGAGGCCCGATTCCCCTGCATTGCATGCAGAGCAAGTCCATGTTCCCCATCAAAAATGAAAGGAGCCTTGACTTCCTAGATGAAACTCCACATAGTCCCAAAGAACTGTGTCAGAAGTCTAGAGGGACCCTGAGGTCAGTGCAACAATAGGAAAGAGCACCGTGTACCACAAATCAACTCGAGATGAGGCCCGATTCCCCTGCACTGGCTCCAGAGCAATCCTGCATTCCTCATCAAAGAGCACAAGTGGCTTGACTTCTTTTGGGCAACTCCAAGATTCCCCGAGAACACCATCCCAAGTCTAGAGCAACACCAAGTTCAGCACAGCAACTCGAGAAAAGCTCCGTGTAGCCCAAATCATTTCGAGATGAGAGCAGATTCCCTGGCTTTGAAACAAGAGCAATGCCAACTTTCCACAAGCAGCTCAAGTGGAGGCTTTTCTCAGCTCTTGGTATGTGAGAGGCACCCTGAGTTTGCTGCTTCAAGTGGAATGGACACCAAGATGCCCTGACTCGAAATAAGGCCGGAATTCCCTGCAGTGACTTGAATGCCGGCTCATCCTTCATCTCAAAAGATGAAGGGATATCTGAATCCCCTATGAAGACCCTAGAGAAAGCCCTAGTTCCCCGCCTCATCTCGACAGGAGGCCTCACATCCCTTTGACAACACGAGTAGAACACGGAGTTCAGTGCTTCAAAAGTAGACAATGATTGAGTCCTCTTGAAAATTGACAGAAGTCCCAGTATCCGTGTGGCAACTTGAAAGGACACTGGGTCTCCCGCCTCACCTCGAGAGGCATCCCTATTGCCCTGCCAAGACTCGAGGACAATCCCGAGTTGTCCATCGCAACTAGACAGGAGTCCTGACGTAGCTGAAAAAACACGAGTTTTGACGGGCCATCCCCATCGTCACTTGAGAATATAACCCAGGTTCCCTCCACAACTCGAGAAAATCCATGAGACTTCCCGCTCGATGAGAGATGAGATCAGATTCCCCTGCACTGAGTGAAGAGCAATTCCGTGTTCCCCATCAAACATGAAAGGAGCCTTGACTTCCTTGATGGAACTCCAGAGAGTCCCCAAGAACACTGATAAATGTCTAGAGGAACCCTGAGGTCACCGCAGCAACATGAAATAGTTCGGTGTACCCCAAATCAACTCGAGATGAGTCCAGATTCCCCTTCATTGGCTCCAGAGCCATCCGGCATTCCCCATCAAACATGACAAGTGACTTGACTTCCTTTAAGCAACTCCAGAGATTCCCCGAGAACAACGTCCTGAGTATAGAGGAACACCACGTTCAGCACAGCAACTAGAAAACAGCTCCGTGTACTTCAAATCATCTCGAGATGAGACTTGATTCCCTGGCTTTGACTCAAGAGGAATGCCAGCTTTAAACAACACCTAAAGAGGAGGCTTCTCTCAGCTATAGGTACGTGAGTGGGACCCTGAGTTTGCTGCCTCAAGTGGAATGGACACCGAGATGCCCTGACTTGAAATAAGGCCGGATGTCCCTGCAGTGATTTGAATGCAGGATTGTCTTTCATCTCACAGATGAAGGGATGTTTGAATCCCCTGTGGAGACCCTAGAGAATACGCTAGTTCCCAGCCTCATCTCGACAGGAGGCCTCACATCCCTTTGACAACATGAGAGGCAAGCGGAGTTCAATGCTTCAAAAGGAGACGAAGCCTGACTCCTCTTGAAAACTGACAGGAGTCACAGTATGGCTCTGGCAACTGCAAAGGGAAACCTGGTGTCCCGCCTCACTTCGAGAGGCATCCCAATTGTCCTGCCAAGCCTCGAGAAGAATCCTAAGGTGTCCCTCGGAACTAGACAGGAGTCCTGACATCGCTGAACAAACACGAGTTTTGAAGGGCCAACTCTGCCGTAACTGGAGAATATAACCCAGGTTCCACACCACAGCTCCAGAAAAACAATGAGACTTTCCCCTCACCGTGAGATGAGGCCCGATTCCCCTGCATTGCATGCAGAGCAAGTCCGTGTTCCCCATCAAACACGAAAGGAGCCTTGACTTCCTAGATGAAACTCTCCATAGTCCCCAAGAACTCTGTCAGAAGTCTAGAGGGACCCTGAGATCAATGCAGCAACACGACAGAGCCCCGTGTACCACAAATCAACTCGAGATGAAGCCTGATTTCCCTGCATTGGCTCCAGAACAATCCTGCATTCCTCATCAAAGAGCACAAGTCGCTTGATTTCTTTTAGGCAACTCCAGAGACTCTATGAGAATACCGCCACCAGTCTAGAGGAACACCAAGTTCAGCACAGCAACACGAGAAAAGCTCCATGTACCCCAAAACATTTCGAGATGAGAGCTGATTCCCTGGCTTCGACTCAAGAGGAATGCCAACTTTCCACAAGCAGCTCAAGCGGATGCTTTTCTCAACTATAGGTATGTGAGAGGGACCCTGAATTTGCTGCCACAAGTGGAATGGACACCGAGATTCCCTGACTCGACATAAGGCTGGATTTCCCTGCAGTGACTTGAATGCAGGCTTGTCTTTCATCTCAAAAGATGAAGTGATGTCTGAATCCCCTGTGGAGACCCTAGACAAAGCCCTATTTCCCCACCTCATCTCGACAGGTGACCTTACATCCCTTTGACAACACGAGTCGAATGCGGAATTCAATGCTTCATAAGGAGACGATGACTGAGTCCTCTTGAAAATTGACAGGAATCCCAGTATGTCTGTTGCAACTTGAAAGGACACTGGGTCTCCCCCGTCACCTCGAGAGGCGTCACTATTGTCCTGCCAAGCCTTGAGGAGAATCTCAAGGTGTCCCTCGCAACTAGACAGGAGTTCACACATCGCTGAACAAACATGAGTTTTGAAGGGGCATCCCCGCTGTAACTCTAGAACATAACCAGGTTCCCTCCACAACTCCAGAAAAACAATGAGACTTTCTCCTGACCGCGAGATGAGGCCCAGTTCCCATGCAATGTATGCAGGTTAAGTCCGTGTTCCCAATCAAAAGGAAAGGAGACTTGACTTCTTTGAAGGACCTCCAGAGAGACCCCAAGAACACTGTCAGAAGTCTACAGGGACCCTGAGGTCCCCGTAGCAACATGAAAGGGCTCCGTGTACTCCAAATCAACTCAAGATGAGGCCCGATTCCCCTGGACTGCATTCAGAGCAAGTCCGTGTTCCCCATCAAACACGAAAGGAGACTTGACTTCCTTGATGGAACTCCAGAGAGTCCCCAGGAACACTGTCACAAGTCTAGAGAGACCCTGAGGTCCCCTGCAGCAACATGAAAGTGCACCGTGTACTTCAAATCAACTCGAGATGAGACCCGATTCCCCTGCATTGTCTCCAGAGACATCACTCGTTCCCCATCAGACACACAAAGTGGCTTGATTTCCGTTAGGCTACTCCAGAGATTACCCGAGACTACCCTCTCAAGACTAGAGGAACACCAAGTTCAGCACAGAAACTCGAGAAAAGCTCTGTGTACCCCAAATCATCTCGAGATGAGAGCTGATTCCCTGGCTTTGACTCAAGAGGGATGTCAACTTTACACAAGCACCTGATGAGGAGGCTTCTGTCAGGTATATGTATGTGAGAGGGACCCTGAGTTTGCTGCCTCAAGTGGAATGAACACCGAGATGCCCTGACTCATAATAAGGCCGGAATTCCCTGGAGTGACTTGAATGCAGGCTCGTCTTTCATCAAACAAGATGAAGGGATGTCTGAATCCCCTGTGGAGACCCTAGAGACAGCCCTAGTTCCCCGGCTCATCTCAACAGGAGGCCTCACATCCTTTTGAAACTCGAGAGGCACGTGGATTTAAATGCTTCAAAAGGGGAGTATCGCTCCCTCCTCTTGAAAATTGATAGGAATCCCAAAATTCCTGTGGCAACTGGAAAGGACCTTGGGTTGCCCCTCTCACATTGAGAGGCGTCCCTATTGCCCTGCCAAGCTTCGAGGAGAATCTCGATGTGTCCCTCACAACTAGACAGGAGTCCTGATATCACTGAACCAACACAAGTTTTGAAGGGCCATCCCAGCTGTAACTCGAGAATATAACCCAGTTTCCCGCCACAACTCGAGAAAACCATGAGAATTCCCCCTCGCCGTGAGACGAGGCCTGATTCCCCTGCATTGCATGCAAAGCAAGTCGGTGTTCCCCATCAAACACGAAAGGAGCCTTGACTTCCTAGATGAAACTCCACATAGTCCCCAATAACTCTGTCACATGTCTAGTGGGACCCTGAGGTCAACGCAGCAACACGAAATATCCCCGTTTACCTCAAATCAACTTGAGGTGAGGCCTGATTTCCCTGCATTGGCTCTAGAGCAATCCAGCATTCCTCATCAAGCAGGACAAGTGGCTTGACTTCTTTTAGGCAACTCCAGAGATTCCCCGAGAACACCGTCCCAAGTATAGAAGAACACCAAGTTCAGCACAGCAACTCGAGAAAAGCTCCGTGTACCCCAAATCATTTCGAGATGAGAGCTGATTTCCTGGCTTCGAATCAAGAGGAATGCCCACTTTCCACAGCAGCTCAAGCGGAGGCTTTTCTCAGCTCTAGGTATGTGAGAGGGACCCTCAGTTTGCTGCCTCAAGTGAAATGGACACCGAGATGCCCTGACTCGAAATAAGGCCGGAATTCCCTGCAGTGACTTGAGTGCAGGCTCGTCTTTCATCTCATCAGATGAAGGGATTCCTGAATCCCCTTGAAGACCCTATAGAAAGCCCTATTTCCCCACCTCATCTTGACATGTGGCCTCACATCCCTTTGACAACACGAATGGAAAGCGGAATTCAATGCTTCAAAAGTAGACGATGACTGAGTCCTCTTGAAAATTGACAGGAATCCCAGTATCCCTGTGGCAACTTGAAAGGACACTGGGTCTCCCGCCTCACCTCGAGAGGTGTCCTCCTTATTGACTTGCCAAGTCTCGAAGTGAATCTCGAGTTGTCCCTCGCAACGAGACTGGAGGCCTGATGTCGCTGAACAAACACGCGTTATGAGGGGCCATCCCCTTCGTCACTCGAGAATATAACCCAGGTTCCTTCTGCAACGCGAGAAAGTCCATGAGACTTTCCACTCGAAGAGAGATGAGATCAAATTCCCCTGCATTGCGTGCAGAGCAATTCCATGTGCACCATCAAACATGAAAGGAGCCTTTACTTCCTTGATGGAACTCCAGAGAGTCCCCAAGAACACTGATACAAGTCTAGAGTGACCCTGAGGTCACCGCAGCAACACGAAAGTGCTCAGTGTACTGCAAATCAACGTGAGATGAGGCCAGATTACACTACATTGGCTCCAGAGCCATCCGGCGTTCCCCATCAAACACGACAAGTGGCTTGACTTCCTTTAGGCAACTCCAGAGATTCCCTGAAAACACTGTCCTAAGTATAGAGGAACACCACGTTCAGCACAGCAATTAGAAAACAGCTCCGTGTACCTCAAATCATCTCGAGATGAGAGTTGATTCCCTGGCTTCGAATCAAGAGGAATGCCAACTTTCCAGAACCCCCTCACGGGGAAGCTTCTCTCAGCTATAGGTACGTGAGAGGGACCCTGAGTTTGCTGCCTCAAGTGGAATGGACACCGAGATGCCGTGACTCGACATAAGGCCGGATTTCCCTGCAGTGACATGAATGCAGGCTTGTCTTTCATCTCAAAAGATGAAGGGATGTCTGAATCCCCTGTGGAGACCCTAGAGAAAGCCCTAGTTCCCCACCTCATTTCCACAGGAGGTCTCACATCCCTTTGACAACTCGAGAGGAACACGGAGTTCAATGCTTCAAAAGTAGACGATGACTGATTCCTCTTGAAAATTGACAGGAATCCCAGTATTCCTGTAACAACTTGAAAGTGACAGTGGGTTTCCCTACTCATCTCGAGAGGCATCCCTATTGTCCAACCAAGTTTCGAGGAGAATCCCGAGGTGACCGTCACAACTAGACAGGCGTCCTGACATCATTGAACAAACAGGAGTTTTAAGAGTCCATCCCTGTCGTCACTCGAGAATATACCCCAGGTTCCCTCCGCAACTCGAGAAAAACCATGAGACTTCCCACTCGATGAGAGATGAGATCAGATTCCCCTGCATTGAGTGCAGAGCAAGTCCGTGTTCCCCATCAAACATGAAAGGAGCCTTGACGTCCTTGATGGAACTCTAGAGAGTCCCCAAGAACACTGATACAAGTCTAGAGGGACCCTGAGGTCCCCGCAGCAACATGAAAGCACTCCGTGTACTCCAAATCAACTCAAGATGAGGCCAGATTCCCCTTCATTGGCTCCAGAGCCATCTGGCGTTCCCCATCAAACACGACATGTGGCTTGACTTCCTTTAGGCAACTCCAGAGATTCCCCGAAAACACTGTCCTAAGTATAGAGGAACACCCTGTTCAGCACAGCAACTAGAAAACAGCTCCGTGTACCTCAAATCATCTCGAGATGAGACCTGATTTCCTTGCTTTGACTCAAGAGGAATGCCAGGTTTAAACAACACCTAAAGAGGAGGCTTCTCTCAGCTATAGATATGTGAGAGGGACCCTGAGTTTGCTGCCTCACGTGGAATGGACACCAAGATGCCCTGGTTTGAAATAAGGCCGGATTTCCCTGCACTGACTTGAATGCAAGTTCGTCTTTCATCTCATAAGAGGAAGGGACGTCTGAATCCCCTGTGGAGACCCTAGAGAATGCCCTAGTTCCCCGCCTCATTTTGACAGGAGGCCTCACATCCCTTTGACAACACGAGAGGCACGTGGAGTTCAATGCTTCAAAAGGAGATGAAACCTGTCTCCTCTTGAAAACTGACAGGAGTCACAGTATTGCTCTGGCAACTGCAAAGGCAAACTTGGTCTCCCCCCTCACCTTGAGAGGTGTCCGTATTGCATTGCAACATCTCGAGGAGAATCCTGATGTGTCTCTCCCAACAAGACAAGAGTCCTGACGTCACTGAACCTCACCCCAGACCCTGCACCTGGGGTCACTCCTCCAGTTTCCAAGGTGACTCCACCTGAAATATCCTGTGTCTGTAATCACATGTGCACATCTCCAGGATGACGCCACTTCCCAGACCCAGTACCTGTGGTCACGCTTCCACAATCTCCAGGGTGATCACAACACACTGGACCATGCACCTGGGGTCACATGTCCACAGTCTGCAGGGTGACATTCTCCCAAACCCTATATCTAGGATCACATATCTACAGTCCCCTGGGTGATCCCTCCCAGACACTGTATCTGGAGTCACACATCCACAGTCTCCACGGTGACCCCTTCCCAAGCCTTGCAACTGGGCTCACAATTCCACAGTCTCCAGGGTGAATTCCTTCTGACCATTCCCCTGGGGTCACATATCCACATTCTTCAGGGTGACCAACCCAGTCCCTGTCCATGGGGTCACATATCAACAGTCTCCAGGGTGACACTCCTCCCCTGAATGCACATTTCAAGGGGAGCACAAAAAGCACACCCAAAATATGCACATTTGACAAAAGGGTTATTTTGGACTGATTAATTAAAAAAAACAAAACAAAACAAAAGAAAAAAAACAAACAGCCGCCCCAGGAGGATCTTTGAAAACCAAGTCGAAATTCCATTTTATGAAGTAGATTTACATTTGTTAAGGATATCTCCATCTTTAAGGACGTGTCCCTGTCTGGACCAGGAAATAGAGGATGGCTAAATATCAAGAATGGACTAAGTATCAAGACTGACTTGATATCACTAAATGACTTGACTAAATATCAAGAAGGTCTATGGAATGGACCTGGAAGTTAATCTGCATACCACCATGTCTTTGTTTACTGTGCTTCACCTAATAATCTCCCTTAAATAGCTTCTTCCATTCCTTAACCTCCTTCTTTCATTCTCAGCTGATGATAGCATTTAAGGTAAAGTCTTGGACCATTTCAGAAAGTGACAGTTTTCCCAGGTATCTTTCAACTATATAGGAGGTATGCATGTCATATATTAAACTTCTGATTGTTTTTCTCCAATCCATCTTCCTTTCATTATGAACATCTCAGTGAAGAACATTGAGGCTAGGGGGAAAATTATCTTTCCTCTCATCTAATGCAATAAAATAGCATTCAGAGATATAGAGGAATGAACCACAGACCAATTTAAAATAAAAATAAAGGAAAGCATGAATCTAACACTTACATTACTGAGTGAGGGAATCCAGCCTCAAGTGCTACACACTGTATGATCGTATAAGACATTCTAGCAAAGGTAAAACAGACATGATAAAGAGTTTATGGAATATATGGTTGAAATATTTCACATGGTACTTTAGTGAGGAATACCTGCCACTATGCATTTGTCTAAGCCCATAGATTTCTGTTTTCAGAACACAAGTAATTTATTACCTATTCACATTTATTTATTTATGGTATGGAGTGCTAAAGACTGGAATGCAGAATTTAACAAAGAATATAACAGATTGAGAAATAAATGAAAAGCTTCAGACTTCCCTAGGGGCCCAGTGGTTAAGACTCCACGTTGCCAGTGCAGGAAATATGGGTTCAATTCCTGGTCAGGGACCTAAAACCCCACATGACGCGGCACAGTCAAAAGATTTAAAAGGAAGAAGAAAAATTTTAAAAGGCCACTCTCACTCTTAGGACAAAATTATCTGACCTAAGTTCACTGTGTAAATGAATGGAATCTGCAGGCCAAAGGCAAATGTACCATACATAAACAATGGGCTCTGTAAGTTCTTTCCACGGGGGTTTGTAGCTAACAGGATTGAAACTACCATATCAGTTATTGAAGGAGCAAGCCCTGAATTTGATAAGTGATGAGTAGTGGAAGCCAGGTTTCTTACCATTGGAGTGGGAAGTTACAGGCAGACAAAAGGAGAAGGGTATAATACCTGTGTCATAAGAGATCAGGTTGGAGACATCATTATAAACTATCTTTAGCCTAATGCAGAAACATATAACTCCATGTGAAAATCTTCATAACCGTCTGTATGCATAGTCTGGATACATGCATGTGTATTTCCATGCATTGTCTGCTGAGATTATTAAGTTCCCACATACAAGTTTTTATTAATATGCTCTAACAAAAAGGGACAAGGACTCTTTAAATATGTGTCTGATACTAGGACTGAGACAATAAATATGTAAAGCAGCATAATCTTAAAATGTGAGAAAGAAGGACCAAAAAGCCCCATAAAAGCTGAATTATGTAAAATAAAAGCAGGAGAGTATGGAAAAAGCTCTCAATAGCCAAAGCTAGAATGAACTAAGCAGTCTAATTGGCTGGATTATAGCCAAAAGAAAGTGAAAGTGAAGTTGCTCAGTCGTGTCTGACTCTTTGCAACCCCATGGACTGTAAGCTATGAGGCGCCTCCATTCATGAAATTTTCCAGGCAAGAGTACTGGAGTGGGTTGCCATTTCCTTCTCCAGGGGATCTTCCCCACCCAGGGATTGAACCCAGGTATCCTGCATTGCAAGCATATGCTTTTACAGGCTGAGCCACCAGGGAAGCTCCCAAAAGTTTAAAATAATTTTCAGGTGTCCAAACTGGTAAAAAGTAAAAATTAGGTTTTATGAGTAATGTTGAATAAAAATCTCACACAGAAAGATTCTAAATAATTGATACAGACTCAGCTGTCCATCAAGTATATGAAGCTAACTCTCCTCTCCTCAAATGTGGGTCCTGCATTATGACTTCCTCCTTAATAAGGCACTCAGGATGGACGTGAGGAAAATCAACAATAAAGACAAATAACAAATGTTGGCGAAAATGTACGAAATTGAAACTCAAAACTTTACTTGTGGAGAGATAAAATGGTGCAATCAATGTGTCCAAAACAAGCATTTTCTCGAAAACATAAAAATGTAATTATATCACTCAGTAGTGGCCACAGGACTGGAAAAGGTCAGTTTTCATTCCAATCCCAAAGAAAGGCAAAGCCAAAGAATGTTCCAACTGCCACACAGTTGCACTCATCTCACATGTTAACAAAGTAATGATCAAATTTCTCCAAGCCAGGCTTCAACAGTAAGTGAACCATGAATTTCTAGATGTTCAAGCTGGATTTAGAAAAGACAGAGGGACCAGAGATCAAATTGCCAACACCCGTTGCATCACTGAAAGAGCAAGAGAGAAAAACATCCAGAAAAATATTTACTTCTGCTTTGTTAACAATGCCAAAGCCTTTGACTCTGCAGATCACCACAAACTGTGGAAAATTCTGAAAGGTATGGGAATACCAGACTGCCTTACCTGCCTCCTGAGAAATCTGTATGCAGGTGAAGAAGCAACAATTAGAACTAGACATGGAACAATGGACTGGTTCCAAATCAGGAAAGGAGTACAGCACCCTGCTTATTTAACTTATATGCAGAGTATATCATGTGAAATCCCGGGTCTGGATGAGGCACAAGCTGGAATCAAAATTGCCAGGAGAAATATCAATAATTTCAGATACACAGAGGACACCACTCTTATGGCAGAAAGCAAAGAAGAACTAAAGAGTCTCTTGATGAAAGTGAAAGAGGAGAGTGAAAAAGTTGGCTTAAAAATCAGTATTCAGAAAACTAAGATCATGGCATCTGGCCCCATCACTTCATGGCAAATAGATAGGAAAACAATGGAAATGGTGACAGAATTTATTGTGGGGGGGGGGGGCTCAAAAATCACTGAAGATGGTGACTGCAGCCATGAAATTAAAAGACACCTGCTCCTTGGAATAAAAGTTATGACCAACCTAGACAGCATATTAAAAAGCAGAGACATTACCAACAAAGGTCCATGTACTCAAAGCTATGGTTGTTCCAATAGTCATGTATAGACGTTACAGCTGGACTACAAAGAAAAATGAGCACCGAAGAAGTGATGCTTTGGAACTGTGGTGTTGGAGAAGACTCTTGAGCATCACTTGGACTGCAAGGAGATCCAACATGTCAATCCTAAGGGAAATCAACCCTGACTATTCATTGGAAGGACTGATGCTGAAGCTGAAACTGCAATACTTTGGCCACCTAATGTGAAGAACTGACTCATTGGAAAAGACCCTGATGCTGGGAAAGATTGAAGGCAGGAGCAGAAGGGGATAACAGAGGATGAGATGGTTGATGGCATCACCAACTCGATAGACATGAGTTTGAGCAAGCTCTGGGAGTTGGTGATGGATAGGGGAGCCTGGTGGGCTGCAGTCCACGGGGTCACAAAGAGCCGGACATGAGTGAGTGACTGAACTGAAATATCATGTGTTTTGGTAACTCCACACCTAGATATACATCCAAAGAATTTAAAAGAGGTGCTCAAATATATACTTGTACACCAATATTTACAGCAGCAGTGTTCTTGATAATCCAAGTTAAAAACAATGAAAATGTCCACCAACAAGTGAATGGAAGAGCAAATAGGGCAGTTCCATCCATGAGATGCATTACTCTGCCATATAAAGGAATATAGTAAAATAATGCCACAGCTTCAGAAAATAGTAGGGGGCTTTACAAAAACTTAAACACAGAGTTAACATAGAATCCATCAATTCCGGTCCAGGTTATACACTCAAGATATTTAAAACCAAATACTGAAACAGATATTCAAACCCCATATTCATAGCAGCATTATTCATAGTAACCAAAAGGTGGCAGCAGCACAAGTGTTCAACAGATGACTGGATAGGCACGATGTAGTATATACACAGTGGGATCTGATTCAACCTTTAAAAACAAGATAACTCATACATGCTATAATGTAGATGAAACTTCAAGTCATTAGGTGAAGTGAAACAAGCCTGACACAAAAGGAAAAATGTTCTATGATTCCACTAGTATGAGATATCCATATAAGACAAATTCCAAGTAGAGTAAGATGGCCAGGGATTGGGGGTTATGAGTATTTAATGGTTACAGTGTCACTTCAGGAAAAGGGAACGATTCTGGAGATGAATGGTGGGGAAATTTTTACAATGAGAGTGCAGTTAATGCTATAGAAGTTCATACTTAAAATGACTCAAATAATAAGTGTTGTTATATGTTTGTAAGCACAGTGAAAAAAATGACACATGGCACAACATGGAAAAGCACTAAAAACATTCTCAGTGAAAGAAACCACACTGAAAAGCCACCCAGATCATAGTCATCTTGTCACTTTAAATCCATGAAGGTTTTTAACATGAGGGAAAGCCCCAGTGATGGCTCCAGAAAAAGAAAACTGCATTAGAATGAAGAAAGACAGTTGCACAAAGCTTGGGCAGCTGATGAAAGTTGAACTGGTCCTATGGATAGGATTGTAATGTGGAAACCATAATTATCCCCCATTTTGGGGTTGTGGGCTGGTTCCCTGGGAAAGTGACCATGTTTTGGGTAAAACACATTGCGGTATTTGGTGTGAATGTAGAAAACTTTGTACCACTATTTAAAGTAGACACGTTTGAAATTTTACTAGAAAGTAAGTTACTTTTCAATACAGCCATGTAAGTCACATGCCAGAAAATCAGAGATGACATCGAACATTGCAATAGAGGCCAAGAGTTAACCTAACTAAATTCAGCTAAAGTAGTTTGATGCTAATTGCCTTGTACTAGTCCACATGGTATTAAAAGGCACCATAGGAAGAGTATATTAGTAGACACCATGCCCTGGGTGCTGTGGATGACCAGATGGAACTGAAACTATTAGATGTCTTAATTCTAGTTTTCCACATAACACTACACCAAAGCAACTGTCAGAACTAAAAAGCGAATTCACAGACTTGCCTGGCAGTCCAGTAGTTAAGACTGCACTTCCACTGCAGGGGGTACAGGTTTGATCCTCGGTCAGAGAACTAAGATCCAACATGTCGAGCTGTGGGGCCAAAAAAAAAGAAAAAAGAAAGTCAGCAGAACTGCAAGATCATTTGTGATTCTCTACACTAATAATGAACTATCAGAAAGAGAAATTAAATAAATAATTCCTTTTACAATTGCATCCCCTCCCCCACATAACTAGAAATCTAACCAAGGACTTGAAAGACCTGAAAGCTAAAAACTACAAGACAATGATCAAAGAAACTAAATGGATACAAGTAAAAAGATATCCCATGCTTATGGGTGAAAATACCATTAAAATATCCATTCTAAACAAAGCAACGTACACATTCATGCAATCACTGCCAACATTTCAATGACATTTTTCACAGAAACAAAAGCAATCTTTACATCTGTGTGGAGCCACAAAGGAACCAGAAGAGCCAAAGGGATCCTGAGAAAGCAGAACAGGCTGGTGGCATGTCTATCCCTGACTTCAATCTAGAGTATGTACCTAAAGTCACCAGAAGACGTGTGGAATTGGCACAGAAATAGTCAAGAGAGCTCAGAAGTAAACCTACAGGTGCATGGTAATTAATTTACAAGAAAGGAACAAAAAATATATACGCGGGAAAGGACAGTCCCCCCCACCCCCCTCAATAAACCGTGCTGGGAAAAATGGAAACCACACACCAAGGAACAATATAGGACACCATCTTATACTACAGACAAAAACTGACTAAAATCCCACAGCTTTCCACATCAAGCCCTAACAGTCTTGGGTCCTCTTAAGACAGACTTTCAGCAACAGCCACACACAGAAGCTTCTTCCCAATTTTCCTCACTTTTTCTTTCAGCAGCACATCGTTGCAGGAATCTTGAGGAAACCAGACTCCCGTCAGACTCAACTGAACCCCACAATGTCCCAAAGCTGAAGCACCAATGGGTTCTGAGGAGATCATGGGTCCTGAGGAAACTAGATTCCATCAGCCAAAACTAAACCCCATAATGCCCCAAAGCCAAAATACAATGGATCCTGTGGTGACCCATCTCCTGTCAGCCTGAACTGAACCCCACAATGTCACAAAGCTGAACCCCCATAAGGTCCTGAGGAGATCAAATTCTATCAGCCTGAATTGAACCCCACAATGCCCCAAAGCTGAAACCACATGGGTCTTGTGGTGACCCATCTCCTGTCAGCCTGAACTGAACCCCACAATGTCCCAAAACTGAACACCCAGCAGGTCCTGAGGAGACCAGATTCCATCAACCTGAACTAAACCCCACAATGCCCCCAAACTGAAGCCCCAGTGGGTTCTGAGAAGACCAGATTCCATCTGCCTGACCTGAACCTCAGAGTATCCTGAAGCTGGGTCCTGAGGAGACCAGAGTGCTGTCAGTGGCCACCAACAGCCAGGTGCTCCAGCAGAGTGGGGAGTTCCCCCTGGGGTGAGGAGAGTGCCAGGGGGGCGGGCTCCTCATTATCATGAATAGGCATGATCAAGAAGGTTTGCAGGGGCCAGGGCAAGGACAAGGGAGATAAGCTCCAGCTCCGAGTATTCTAAGTCCCCACTTTCTGAGATTGCGTGACCTACATGATCCAGACTTTGCAAGGAGCAAGCTGAGTTACAGAGGCAGAAGGAGCAGGAGGTGATGTAAAATTTTAACGTTTCCTCTTCAGGTTCAGAAAGATGAAGCCCTCCCAGGTTCCCAGGTCCTTGTGCCCCAGTGACTGTGAGCTCTTCCTTCTGGGTGTATGACCAACCCCCACACTAAGTCCCCTCTATACCCATGGCCCTGGCCCAAGCCTAACCTCCCCCTCAGGCCCTGATGAAGCTCCCCGCCCCCATTGTGCATCTCACATCCCACCCCAACGTGGTCTTTTTGAAGCCTAAACAAGACCATCCTCCTCTCCTCCCTGTGATTCCCCTCACCTGATGAAGCCAGGTCTTCATCCGTTCCAGGTGGCTCCAAGGGCCTCATTCTCTCCATGTGTGTGGCCGCTCTCTGTGCCCGTCTTTATGGGCATGTGGTGATCTCCTAAAATGAGGGTTATTTGACAGAGAGAGAATGGGGTAAATGGTGGCCACCAAAGATGTGTCCCCCCAGAACAGGGCCGTATCTGGGAAAAGAGTCTTTGTAGATGTAGTTAAGGATAGCAAGGTAAGGTCATCTAGGGTTAGGGTGACCTTCAATCCAACTGACAGACTCCTTCAAAGAGACGAAAGAGGACACAAAGGGGAAGCCTCTTAAAGGCAGAGGCAGAGATGGGAGGGAGGGGGCCACAAGCCCAGGGACCCCTGGAGCCCCTGAAGTTGGAAAAGGCAGGAATGATCCTGTCCTGGAGCCTCTGGAGGGACCTCAGCCCTGTGCCACCTTGATTTCCGGTGTCTGGTCTCCAGGACTGAGAGAGGATGAACTCCTGTTGTTTTAAACCACCCAGCATGTGATCATGTTAGAGAAGCCACAGAGCAGCCACACAGACCCTGCTCTGTAGGATCCTAGAAATGTGGGTCTCATTAAAGCAGATGAAGGGTGGATTACAGAACCCTTAAAATCAGCTCTGGACCCTCAGAAATGCTAAAGCAGTGGCTGGGCTCCAGAATGTTGAGGGGTCAAGTCTGAAGCCTGTGCCTAGGGGTACTGGGTGCACACGCCTCCCCGGGTTCTTACACCAGTACATGTGGTGTAACATCTCAGTCTTGATGGAGGACATTTAACATCAATGGCCACATTGCTAATTAAGAAGCCACCAGTTGCACAGGTGAAAGCCCAATTAGGGCACTTGCTTCAGGGATGAGCAATTCTGAAGATGGTCAGGGATGGGGACTTACTCATGTGTAGCCAGCCAGCAGCCCTTGCACATACCCCACCCCCTCCCCTCCCAAGGAGGGACCTCAGTGGGAAGCTGGGAGACTACACGGAGTCATCTCTAAGTAAATGCTGGCTGACCCCCAGGCTAGCCATTCCTGAACCTCATCCACCCTTCATAGATAAAACACTTGAATATGTGCAAAGACCTCACAGGCTGGAGAAAAGTGGAGCCACTCCAGCGACAGCATGCTTACTGACGTGGCTCCTGTAGGTCAGGCAGAATGGTCCTGGCCTGGGTGATCTGGAAGCTTTGCACTTTCCTACCTGAGTTACTCCTCCTGTGCTGCTCCCATTGCCTGTTTTCTTGCTTCCTCATTTCTGCCTGAGAAGATTTCCAACAGCAGGAACAGGTGACACAGCCCATCCTTAGGAAGTGACAGCTTAGCACCTCCTGCAGAAGGTCCAGCAGAGCCCAACACAGACCCAATCCCCCGAAACACTATGGGCCCTCACTCTCTCTTATCAAGCCAACCCTGCAAGATCTAAGCAGAAAGACAGCATCAGGTACAGCTGCAGGCACTTGAGGGGGTTTATATAGACCTCAACCCAGGCACACATCCAAAGGGCAGGCCAGTCAGGTCAGCCAATCTGCCCACCTGGGCTTGTGGTTTCAGAAAATGGGCCTCGTTGTCCTGGCCAGGGTTCCAGGAACAGGTGTGGGTCCTTTGGGTCAGGATGGATATGGGGCTGCTGCTCTGACTTGTTTTCTCATCTTCTTATCTGACCTATAAGTGGGAGAGGATTTCAGGAAGGCCTTCTTCTAATGAGAGGGACCCAGGGGTCAGGGAGAGGATGGGTGGTGGGTGGAGACAGACTCAGTGCCCAGGTGCTATGGGACCCTCTGGAAAACCTGCTGGAAGGAGGCTGCAACCAGTGAAGCCCAAGGTCACAAAACTATCCTGAAGCTGCTGCATGTTACCTCAGGTCCTCCTCTGAGGGTCTCAAGGTCAGATCTGTCCAACAGAGGAGCTGGGGGCTCTTTGCAGTGAGGGCTCTGTGAACAGCTCCTGGGTGCTGAGCCCTGCAGGATACCTGCCCAGGTGAGCCCCATATCCTGGGAGGCACCTGCCCATAAGAACCATGTATCCTGGGAGGGGCGAGTGAACAAGTATTCTCTCTGTGCAGTTATCACAGATTAGCTTAGTGACTCTCACGTGGGCAGTGCTGGAATTAGATGAGAACAAGGACATGTTGGGGGACGTTCCCTGAAACACCCCCAGGCCCATCCAGAGTGAAGAGTTCAGTAGGTGGGTACTGGTTGCTGTGCTGGGGTGGGAGGTTTCATGGGTGCCTCTTGTTTCTTCACCTGACACCACAGAGGCCTCTGCAGGACACAGAAGACAGCCTGCCCAGGGACGGTGTGAGCCCCTGGCGACCAGGCACGGGAAGTGAGAGGGAAGGACCAGGCTGAGGGGTCCTTTCTGCTCTGAGTTGGGAGTGGACAAGCAAGTGGTGAGTGTGATCTAGGAAAGTGGCTCTGGTGATGGGAGGCTTGTTGAGGCCGTCTGAGTACGAGTTGGAAAAGAATGTTCAGACATAGAGCATTTCAGAAGGGAGTGAGTTTGTATTGAGAACAAAGAGCAGAGATAAAGTGGGCACTGTGGGCTCAGGGGGCCAACCACCTGACAGACTAGGGAAAGTTGACTGATTTCCTGGGTTAAGAGCCAATTTTTACAGTTTCAAGGCAAACAAAATTCCTACTGGAAGGTTGATATTAGGTGATTGGGTGGGGTACCATAGGGTGTTTACTGGAGTGGGCATCCTTGCCTGGTAGGGAGTCAGGAAGCTCATTAGCGATGATCAGGTGCTTTTGGCAACAGTTGCAAAGGGGGCCCAGTCCGATTCACAGGTGACCTTGGTTCTGGGGCCCACTTCTATGGCCTTGGTGTGAGGACTCCCAGTTGTGGCCTTGGGGAAGGAGTCACCTCAACAAGACTGACCCTGCTTCAGAGTAAAAGTTCCACCAAGTTTTCTCTGCAGGAGAGATCTAGTGATCCTAGATCTGTTTGGAAAAGTCTTGGACACTGCAGGGACACATACTGAGTGTGAAACTGGATATTGAACCTTGTTGGCAAAACTCACCTTTTCTCTCTGTTGGCATTAAAAGGGTGTGGGCTGACAGCTACTTGAGAATCCATCCAATTGACAATTTCCTATTTACAACATAAATGAGTTTGGTCAAATTATTTCTATTTCTATGCAAACAGGCAGCTTGCAACACCTTGTGGCAGGATCATTTCCAATAGATTGTCAACTAATCAAGGTAACAACATTATGACACTCAACACATTTAGATATAATTTCCTAAGCCTTTTTCTTGAGGGACAGACCCAATATGAGCTAGGAATGTGTTCAAAAGGCTCAGAAAGTGCAGGAAAATACACTGGCTATGACTGGAAATTAGGGTCTCTGTGCAAACCTGGAGTTCTGACATCTTACAATCTAGACAGTTCCTGATAGACAGATGCATGAAAAACACTCTACTTTTATGTTTTTCTTTCATCAAAGGAACATGGATTTCCTAGCATTCTGTGTGCTGAGAGTAACTCACTGCTCTAAAATGCTTGCTTGGACTTCATTTTTCAGTAAGAACTTCCCCTGACTGTGTTACAGTCAGGACGGTCCCACACTCACAGGGAAAAAGCAAACTAGCATCCAAACGTTTGTTCCATCAGGTTTTCTCTGTAGGAGAGATCCAGTGATCCTAGGTCTGTCTGGAAAATGCTTGGGTAGTGCATGGACACATACTGAGTGTGAAGCTGGATCCTGGACCTTGTTGGCTAAATCAGCATTTTCTTTCAGGTGGTCCTAAAATGGTGCAGAGTAGCAACTGCCTGAAGATCCATCCAATTGCTGTTTTCTTACTTGTGACAGCAATATCTTTGGTCAGACCTCTTGGATTTCTGCAGCAAACATGGGACTTTCAATTCCTTGCCACTGGATCATTTCCAATGGCAGGTAAACTCATTAGGTAACCAGACTCGATGGCATTCAGCACTCTCAGACACACTCCTACAGCCTGTTTCTTCATAGACAGTCCCAGGATGACCTAGGAATGGGTTCGCTAGTATCAGAAATGTGAGCAAACATACTGGCTGTGACTCTGAAAATTAGGTGCTCTGTGCAAATCTGGAGTTTTAACATTTTAGAATCTAGACAGTTTCTGATAGATGTCTGAAATACACTCCTTTTTATTTTTTGCCTTTCATTCCTCAAAGAAACACAGATGTCACAGCATTATGTTTGCTGAGAGTGACAGACTGCTTGGAAATTCTTGCCTGGAAGTCATTTTGAAGTAACAATTTCCCCTCCCCTGTGTTACCATGGGAAATGCCCCCACACTGACAGAGAAAAGTAAACAAATGTCAAAACATCTGTTCTGTGAAGTCCCCTGTAGGAGGGATCCAGTGATCCTAAGTCTGTCTGGAAAATTCTTGGATAGTGCTTGGACACATGCTCAGTGTGAACCTGGATTCTGGACCTTGTTGGCAAATTAGAATTTTCTCTGTGTTGGCCACAGTAGGCTGGGGTTTAGCAACTCCTTGAAAATCAGTACACTTGCTCTTTTCCCACTAACGACAGCAATAGCTTTGGTCAAAACACTGGAATTGCTGAAGCAAGCAGGCAGCGTGCAACTCCTTGTGGCAAGATCATTTCCATTGGAATGCCAATTAAACTACTTAGAAACAGTATGGCACTCAGCTGTGTCAGACACACTCCTCCAGACTCTCTCCTCATGGTGTGTCCCAGTAAGATAGAGTACTGTGCTCATGAACCATGGAAAGTTCAGGGAAACTTACTGGCTGTGTCTCTGGAATTGAGGGCATCTGTGGAAGCGTGGTCTTCTCACATCTTAGAATCCAGACAGCAGTCATGGATAGAGAGATGCCTGAAAAGCACCCTATTCATTGCCGCTCATTCCACGAGTGAACACAGGTGTCCCAGCATTCTGTTTGCTGAGAGTAACCCGCTAAGTGGAAACCCTTGCCTGGAAGTCATTTTTAAGTAAAAATTTCCCCTCACGTGTGTTACACTAGGGAAGGCTCCCACACTCACAGGGAAAAGCAAGCAAACATCAAAATGTCTCTTCCATCAATTTTTCTCTGTCAGAAGGATCCAATGGCCCCAGGTCTCTCTGGAAATTTCTTGGATACTGCAAGGGAAACATACTGACTGTGAACCTGAATATTTGACCTTCTTGGCAAAATTAGCATTGTCTCTCTTTTGGCACTAACAGGATGTGCGCTGGCAGCTGCCTGAAAATCCATCCAATTGATATTTTCCTACTTCTGACATCAATAGGTTTGGTCAAATCTTTCAGGTTTCTGACACAAGCAGGTGGCTTGCAACCCCATCGAGCTGGATCATTTCCATTAAAATGTCAAATAATCTAGGTAACAACAGTATGGCTCTCAGCAATCTTAGATAATTTCACAGCCAGTTTCCTCTGAATCAGACCCAATAGGAGCCAGGAATGTGTTCATAAGGCTCTGAAAGTGCAATGAAATATACTGGCTATGACTTTGGAAATTAGGCCCTGTGTGCAAACCTGGAGTTCTCACATCTTAGACTTTAGATAGTTCCTGACAGATAGATGCCTGAAAAACACCCACTTTTATGTCTTTCATGCATTTAAGTAACATAGTTATCCCAGATTTCTGTGTGATGAGAGTAACACACTGGTTGAAAATCCTTGCTTGAAGGTGATTTTTCAGTAACAATTTCCCATGACTGTGTTACTGTAGGGAAGACCCCCAAACTCACAGGAAAAAGAAAACAACCAACCAAATGTCTATTCTATAAAGTTTTCTCTTTAGGAGAGATCCAATGATCCTCTGCCTGTCTGGAAAATTCTTGGATACTACAGGGACACATACTGAGTGTGAATCTGCATCCTTGAATCTGTTGGCAAAATTAGCAAATTTTGTCGGTTGGATCTAAAAGAGTGCGGCCTTAGCAACTGCCTGAAGATTCATCCAATTGGTCTCTTCCTAATAATGACAGTGATAACATTGGTCAAACCTTTGAGGTTTCTAAAGCAAGCAGGCGGCTCACTACTCCTATCTGCTGGCCCATTTCCAGTGTAATGTCACCTCATCTAGTTAAGCACTGTATGGCACCCAGCCCTCTCAGACATACTCCTGCATCCTGTTTCCTCATGGGCAGGCCCAGTTTGAATAAGGAATGTGTTTAAAGCCTTGGAAGGTGCAGGGAAACACAGTACCCTAACTCTGGAAGTTAGGACCCTGGGAAAGCCTTGAAGTCTCATGCCTTGAGTTCTAGACAGTTCCTGATAGATAGAGGCCTAAAAATACACTCCGTATGGATGCCTTTCCGTCCTCGAAGGAACATAGCTTTCCCAACATTCTGTGTGCTGAGAGACACACGGTGCTTGAAAACACTTGCTTGTAGGCCATTGGTCAGTAGAAAATTCCCCTGAAGGTGCAATGGTAGGGAAGGCTCCCACACTCACTGGGAAAGGCAAACCAACATCCAAACGTGTACTCCATAACATTTTGTCTTTAGGTGCGATCAAGTGAGCCTAGGTCTGTCTGGAGAATTCGTGGGTATTGTGGGGACACATCATGAGTGTGAACTTGTATATATGAACTTGGTGGCAAAATTCTCATTTTCATCTCCCACACTCATTTTGGGACCACATTGGTTCTAAAATGGTGCAGTGTAGCAAATCCTTGAAAATCCATCCAATTGCTGTTTTCTTACTTTTGACAGTGATAGATTTGTCCACCCTTTGGAATTTCTGAAGCAAGCAGGTTGCTCACCACTCCAGCCACTAACTGATTTCCATTGTACTGGCACCTCATGCAGGTAAGCACAGTATGCTGCCCAACACACTCGGATACACTCGTGCAGCCTGTTTCTTCAGGAGCAGTCCCAGTATATACTTGGAAAGTGTTTACAAGGCTTGAAAAGTTCATGGAAACACACTGCCCTGACTCTAGGTGTTAGGATCCCTAGGAAAGACTGAAGGTCTCACGACTTAGAATGTAGACAGCTCCTGATAGATAGAGGGCTGAAAGGACTCTCTGTTGATGCATTTCTTTTCTTGAAGGAACATAACTTTCCAAACATTTTGTGTGCAGAGAGACACACACGGCTTGAATATGCTGGCATGGAGGTCATTTTTCAGTAGCACTTTCCCCTGATGGTGTGACCATGGGGATGCCGCACTCTCCATTTTTAGAGAAAGACAAATTAGCATTCAAACGTCTGTTCCATCACATTTTCTCAGTAGGATCGATCCACTGAGACTAGTTCTGTCTGGAAACTTTGTGGATACTGCATGGAGACATCCTGAGTCTGGACATGGATACCGGATTTTTGGGGCAAAAATAATATTTTTTCTCTTGATTTGGGAAAATGCTACGGCCTTGCAACTGCTTGGAAATCCATCCAATTGCTGTTTTCTTCCTTCTGACAATGATAGCTTTGGTCCATCCTTTGGGATTTCTGAATCAAGCAGGCGACTCACCACTCCTACCCTCTGGCCCATTCCCAGAGGAATGTCATCTCATCTAGGTAAGCACAGTATTGGTACCATACAATCTCAGACACTCTCCTACAGTCTGTTTCCTCATGGGCCATCCCTATATGAGCTAGGATGTCTTTGGGAGGCTTGGAAGGTGTAGGAAAAATAGTGCCTTGACTCTGGTAGTTAGGTCCCCTGGACAAGCCTGGAGGTCAATGTTAGATTCTAGACAGTTACTAATAGATATAGGCCTAATAACACACTCTCTGTTGATGCCTTTTCTTCCTTGAAGAAACATACTTTTCCCTGCATTCTCTGTGCTGGGGATCACACACTGCTTGAGAACGCTCTTTGGAGGTCATTTTTCAGTAGAAACTTCCTCTGACAGTGTAACCTTAGGGAAGGCCCCCACACTCACTGGAAAAGGCAAACCAACATCCAAACTTCTGTTGCATCACATTTTGTCTCTAGGAGTGATCCAGAGAGCCTAGGTCTATCTGGAAAATCGTGTATATTGCAGGACCACATCCTAAGTGTGAACCTGGATACTGGAACTGGTGGCACAATTCACATTTCTCTTTCGGTTTGTCCTAAAACTGTGTGGCCTGGCACCTGCTTGAAAATCCATCTAATTGCTGTTTTCTTACTTTGAAGAGCAATAACTTTGGTTCACCCTTTGGGATTTCTGAAGCAAGCAAGGAGATCACCACTCCTAGTCATGGGCCTATTTCCAGTGGAATGTCACCTTATCTAAGTAAGCACATAATGGCCCCTCTGTATACTCAGACACACGCCCACAGTCTGTGTCCTCATGGACAGTCCCAGTGTGACCTAGGAATATGTTTACAAAGCATTAAAAGGGCAAGGAAGACACTGCCCTGACTCCGGAAGTTCCGTTCTCTGGGAAGGCTGGAGGGCTCTTGTTAGAATCAAGACAGTTCTTCATAGATAGAGCCCTGAAAACACACTCTCTGTTGATACCCTTCCTTCCTCGAAGAAACAGTACTTTCCCAGTATTCTGTGAACTGAGAGTCACACATTGCTTGAAACCGTTTGCTTGCAGGTCATTTTTCAGTAGCAATTTCTTGTGATGTTGTGACAGTAAGGATGTCCTCTACACTCACAGGGTAAGGCAATCCAAGATCCAAACATCTGTTCCATCACATTCTCTCTATCAGAGCAGCCAGTGAGCCTAGGTCTTTGTGAAATATGGGTAGATACAGCAGAGACACCTCCTGAGTCTGACAGTGGATACCGGAACTTGATGGTCAAATTTGCAACTGCTAGAAAATCCATACAATTGCTTTTTTTTTTTTTTAAATTTCTAACAGTGGTCACTTTTGACCCACCTTTGGGATTTCAGAAGCAAGAAGGCAGCTCGCAAGTGCTGCTGATGGCCTATTTGCAATGGAATGTCACCTCACCTGGGTAACAACAGCATGGCACCCTGCAGTCTGAACACATTCCTGCAGCCTGTTTCCTCATGGGCAGTTCTGGGATGATGTAGGAAGGTGGTTAAAAGCCTGGGTTAGTGCAGGGAAACACACTGCCCTGACTCTGCAAGTTAGGTCCTCAGGGTAAGACTGGAGGTCTCACATCTTAGAAATCTAGACAATTCTTGATAGATAAAGGACTGAAAATTCATTCTCTGCTGATGCCTGTCTTTCCTTGAAGGAACATTGTTTTCCCAACATTCTGCTTCCTGAGTGTCACACACTTGCTTGGAGGTCATTTATCACTAAGAATTTCCCCTGAAGATGTGACTGGAGGGAAAGCCCCACAAACACAGTAAAAGGGAACCACATTCAAATGTCTGTTCCATCACGTTTGCTCTGTAGGTGAGATATAGTGAGCCTAGTCCTATCTGGAAAATTCTTGGATACTGCAGGGACACATCATGAATGTGAATCTTGATAGCAGATCTTGGTGGCAAAATTTGCATTATCCTCTCCATTGGGCTTAAAACGTTGTGGCCTAACAACTGCTTGAAAGTTCATTTAATATCTGTTTTCTTACTTCTGACAATGATAGCTTTGTTCCAGCTTTCTGGATTTCTGAAGCAACAGGCGGTTCATAACTCCTAGTCCCTGGCCCATTTCCAGTGGAATGTCAGTTCATTTGGTAAGGGCAGAATGACACACAGCACACACGGACACTCTTCCATCGCCTGTTTCATCATGGACATTCCTGAGTGATCTTGGAATGTGCTTACAAGGCTCAAAATTTGCAGGGAAACACTGCCCAGACTCTGGAAGATGGGTCCTCTGGACAAGCCTGGAGATCTCACATCTTAGAATATAGACAGATCCTGATAGACAGAGGCCTGAAAACACACTCTCTATTGATGCCTTTCCTTCCTCAAATGAACGTAGCTTTCCCAGCATTCTGTGTGCTGAGAGTCACATACTGCTTGAAAATGCTTGCCTGGAAGTTGTTTTTCAGTAGCAATTTCCCTTGATGGTTTGACCATAGGGAAGCCCACCACACTCACAGGAAAAGGCAAAACATCATCCAAACGTCTGTTCCATCATGTTTCTCTGTAGGAGAGATCCTAGGGTTAGGGTTAGGGTTAGGGTTAGCCTAGGTCTGTCTTGAAAATTCTTCAGTGCTGTGGGGACACATCCTGCGTGTGAACCTGGGTAATGGACCTTGGTGGCAAATTTCGCATTTTCCTCTAGGTTGGCCCTAAAATGTTGGGAAAGCAATGGCCCTTTGAGTAAGGAAAGGCGTCACCAGAGAGTGTGTTTCCAGGCCTCTATCTATTAGGAACTGTCTAGATTGTAAGACGTGAGACCTCCAGTCTTGCCCAGATGACCTAACATCCCGAGTCAGGGGATATGTTTCCATACAATCTCTGAGCCTTGTAAATACATTCCTAGGTCATACCAGGACTGCCAAGGAGGAAACAGGCTGTCAGAGTGTGTCTGAGAGAGCTGGGTGCCATGTGGTGCTACCTATATTATGTGACATTTCACAGGAAAGGGACCACCAGATAGAAGTGGCAAGCAGACTGCTTGCTTCAGAAATTACATGGGTGAACCATATCTGTCACTGTCAGAAACAAGAAAACAAGTACTGGATGGATATTTAAGCAGTGGCTATGCCAAACCATTTTAGTGCCACCTGAGAGGAAAAGGTGAATTTTGTCCTGTATTCAGGTTCACACTCAGGATGTGACCCCACAGGATCCAAACTTTTCCAGATAGACCTGGGTTCACTGGACCTCTCTAACAGAGAAAACGTGATGGAACAGGTATTTGGATGCTTGCTTGTCTTGTGATTGTGGGCGCTTCCCTACTGTCACAGTCTCTGGGGAAATTGCCACTGAAAAATGAACTCCAAGCAAATGTTTTCAAGCAGTGTGTGACTCTCAGCACACAGTACATTGGGAAAGTTATGTTCCTTCAATGAAGGAAAGGCATCAACAGAGAGTGTGTTTTTTATAGCAGGAACTGTTCAGCTTCTAAGATGTGAGAGCTCAGGCCTGATTAAAGGACCTAAGTTCCAGAGTCAGGACAGTGTGTCTTGCTGCACTTTCTGAGACTTCTAAATGCATTCCTAGGGCATACCAGGTCTGCTCTTAAGGAAGGATGCTGAGGGAGTGTATCAGACTGTGCTGGGTGAAATACTGTGGTCACATAGATGAGGTGTCATTCCACTGGAAATGGGCCTGCAGCTAGGAGTTGCAAGTCATTCACATGCTTCAAAAATCCCAAAGGGTGAACCAAAGCTAGCATTGTCAGAAGGAAGAAAACAACATTCAGATGGAATTTCAAGCAGTTGCTCGGCGGCACTCTTTTAGGGCCAAGTGAGAGAAAAATGCATATTTTAACACCAACGTCTGGTATCCAGATTCAAACATAGGTGTTTCCCCGCAGTGTCCACGGATTTTCTAAATAGACTTACATTGATGAATGGCCCCACCAAGAAAATGTGATTGAACAGATGTTTGGAAGTGCTTTTGAACTTACCTGTGAGTGTGGCGCCTTCCCTACAGTCACACCTCCAGGGGAAATTGCTAATGAAAAATAACCTCCAACAAGCGTTTTCAAGGAGTGTGTGACACTCAGCACACAGAATGTTGAGAAAGCTATATTCCTTTGAGGAAGGAAAGGCATCTCGAGAGAATATGTTATCAGGCCTCTACCTGTCATGAACTGTCTAGATTCAAACATGTGAGTCCTCCAAGTTTCCCAGAGGACCTAAATACCAGAGTCAGGGCAGTGTGTTTCCCACCACTTTCTGAGATTTGTAAACACATTCCTAGGTCAAACCAGATCTGACCATAAAATTCATGCTGCAAGAGTGTGTCTCAGCGTGCTGGGTGACATATTGTGCTAACCTAGATGAGATGACATCTCCCTGGAAAGGGGCCAGTGGCTTGGAGTGGAGAGCCTCCTGCTGGATTCATAAATCCCAAAGGGTGCACCAACACTATCACTGTCAGAAGTAAGAAAACAGCAATTAGATGCATTTTCAGGCAGTAACTAGGTTTAACCGTTTTAGGGCCAACTGAGAAAACAATGGAAATTTTGCTGCCAAGGTCCAGTATCCAGGTTCAAACATAGGGTGTGTAGGAACAGTATCCATGAGCATTCTAGACAGTTAGGTTGAATGGATTGCTCCTATCAAGAAAACGTGATTGAGCAGACGTCTGGATGATCCTTTGCCTTTTCCTGTGGGTGTGGCGGTCTTCCCTAAGGTCACAACATCAGGGGAAGTTGCTACTGAAAAATTACTTCTAGCAAGCCTTTTCAAGCAGTTTGTGACTCTGAGCACACAAAAAGCTGGGAAAATTATGTTCCATCCAGGAAGGTAAGGCATCAACAGAGAGTGTTTTATCAGGCCTCTGTGTATCACAAACTGTATAGACTCAAAGATGTGAGACTTCCAGGTTTGCCCTGAGGACCCAAATTCCAGAGTAAGAGCATTGTATTTCCCTACACTTTCTGAGATTGCATCCAAGTACCATATTTTGGACTCGATTGTTGACCATGATGGCTACTCCATTTCTTTTAAGCTGTTCCTGCCCACAGTAGTAGATATAATGGTCATCTGAGTTAAATTCACCCATTCCTGTCCATTATAATTTGCTGATTCCTAGAACGTCAACATTCACTCTTGCCACATCCTGTTTGACCACTTCCAATTTGCCTTGATTCAAGGACCTAACATTCCAGGTTCCTATGCGATATTGCTCTTTACAGCATTGGACCTTGCTTCTATCACCAGTCACATCCACAACTGGGTACTGTTTTTGCTTTGGCTCCATCCCTTCATTCTTTCTGGAGTTATTTCTCCACTGAACTCCAGTAGGATATTGGACACCTACCGACCTGGGGAGTTCCTCTTTCAGTATCCTATCATTTTGCCTTTTCATACTGTTCATGGGGTCCTCAAGGCAAGAATACTGAAGTGGTTTGCCATTCCCTTCTCCAGTGGACTACATTCTGTCAGACCTGTCCACCATGACCCGTCCGTCTTGGGTGGCTCCACACGTCATGGCTTAGTTTCATTGAGTTAGACAAGGTTATGGTCCATGTGATCAGATTGGCTAGTTTTCTGTGATTATGATTTCAGTGTCTGCCCTTTGATGCCCTCTCACAACACCTACCATCTTATTTGAGTTTCTCTTACCTTGGACGTGGGGTATCTCTTTACAGCTGCTCCAGCAAAGCACAGCCACTCCTCCTTACCTTGGACAATGGGTATCTCCTCAGGCCGCCCCTCCTGACCTTGAATGTGGAGTAGCTCCTCTCGGTCCTCCTGCACCCGTGCAGATGCTGCTCTGTGGACGTGGGATTGCTCCTCTTGGCCACAGCCCCTGACCTTGGGCATGGGGTAGCTCATCTCAGCCACCTCCCCTGACCTCAGGCATGAGGTAGCTCCTCTCGGCCGCTGCCCCTGGTCTCGGACATGGGGTGGCTCCCCTCAGCCACTACCTCTGACCTTGGGCGAGAGATAGCTCCTCATGGCCATGCTTCTGCATGGTCCGTCACAGCCTGCACCATTTGAATGCCGAGTTCCAAAGAATAGCAAGGAGAGATAAGAAAGCCTTACTCTGATCAATGCAAAGAAATGGAGAATAACAACAGAATGGGAAAGACTAGAGATCTCTTCAAGAAAATTAGAGATACCAAAGGAACATTCCATGCGAAGATTGGGTTCAATAAAGGACAGAAATGCTATGCATCTAACAGAAGCAGAAGCTGTTAAGAAGAGGTGGCAAGAATACACAGAACAACTGTACAAAAAAAGATCTTCATGACCCAGATAATTATGATGGCGTGATCAGTCACCTAGAGCCAGACATCCTGGAATGTGAGGTCAAGTGGGCCTTAGAAAGCATCACTACAAACAAAACTAGTGGAGGTGATGGAATTCCAGTTAAGCTATTTCAAATCCTAAAAGATGATGCTGTGAAAGTGCTGTACTCAATAGGTCAGCAAATTTGGAAAACTCAGCAGTGGCCACATGACTGGAAAAGATCAGTTTTCATTCCAATTCCAAAGAAAGGCAATAATAAAGAATGCTCAAACTGCTGCACAATTGCACTCATCTCACACGCTAGTAAAGTAATGCTCAAAATTCTCCAAGCCAGGCTTCAGCAATACATGAGCCGTGAACTTCCAGATGTTCAAGCTGGTTTTAGAAAAGGCAGAGGAACCAGAGATCAAACTGCCAACATCTGCTGGATCATTGAAAAAGCAAGAGAGTCCCAGAAAACATATATTTCTGCTATACTGACTACGCCAAAGCCTTTGATTGTGTGTATCACAATAAACAGTGGAAAATTCTGAAAGAGATGGGACTACCAGACCACCTGACCTGTCTCTTGAGAAACCTATGTGCAAGTCAGGAAGCAACAGTTAGAACTGGACCTGGAACAACAGATTGGTTCCAAATAGGAAAAGGAGTATGTCAAGGCTGTATATTGTCTCCCTGCTTATTTAACTTATATGCCGTGTACATCATGAGAAACACTGGGTTGGAAGAAGCACAAGCTGGAATCAAGACTGCCAGGAAAAACATCAGTAACCTCAGATATGCATATGATACCACCCTTATGGCAGAAAGTGAAGAGGAACTGAAAAACCTCTTGATGAAAGTGAAAGAGGAGAGTGAAAAAGTTGGCTTACAGCTCAATATTCAGAAAACTAAGATCATGGCATCTGGTCCCATCACTTCATGAGAAAGAGATTGGGAAACAGTAGAAACAGTGTCATACTTTATTTTTTGGGGCTCCAAAATCACTGCAGATGGTGATTGCAGCCATGAAATTAGAAGATGCTTACTTCTTGGAAGGGTTAAGACCAACCTAGATAGCATATTAAAAAGTGGAGACATTTGTTTGCCAACAAAGCTCCATCTGGTCAAGGCTATGGTTTATCCAGTGGTCATGTATGGATGTACGAGTTGGACTGTGAAGAAAGCTGAGCACTGAAGAACTGATGCTTTTGAACTGTGGTGTTGGAGAAGACTCTTGAGAGTCCCTTGGACTGCAAGGACATCCAACCAGTCCATCCTAAAGGAGATCAGTCCTGGGTGTTCATTGGAAAGACTGATGCTGAAACTGAAACTCCAGTACTTTGGCCACCTGATGTGAAGAGTTGACTCATTGGAAAAGACCCTGATGCTGGGAGGGCTTGGGGGCAGGAGGAGAAGAGGATGACAGAGGATGAGATGGCTGGATGTCATCACCAACTCGATGGTCATGAGTTTGTGTAAGCTCCGGGAGTTGGTGATGGACAGGGAGGCCTGGTGTGCTTCGATTCATGGGGTCCCAAAGAGTCGAATACAGCTGAGCGTCTGAACGGAACTGAACTCTTTCTGAGCATTGTAAACACATTCCTAGGTCATACCAGAAGTGCCCTTAAGAAAAAACAGGCTGCAGGAAGATTTCTGAGATTGCTGGGTGCCATGCTGCACTTACCAAGATGATGTAGCATTCCACTGTAATTGGGCGAGCGGCTACGAGTTGCTAGCTGCTTACTTGCTTCAGAAATCCCAAAGGGTGTACCAAGTGATCACTGCCAGAAGTAAGAAACCAGCAGCTAAATGCATTTCCAGGTAGTTGTTATGCTCTACTGTTTTTGGCCAACTGAGAGAGAAAGGTGAATTTTGCCACCAAGGTCCACTGTCCATGTTCACACCTAGGATGTGTCCACTCAGGATCCAAGAATTTCCCAGACAGACCTAGGCACACTGAATCTCCACTACAGAGAAAACATGATGGAACTGACCTTTGGTTGTTGCTTTTCCTTTTCCTGTGAGTTTGGTGGCCTTCCCTATGGTCACACTATCAGGAGCAATTGCTAATGAAAAAGGACTTCCAACAAGTGTTTTCAAGCAGTATGTGACTCTATGGACATGGAATACTGGAAACCTACGTTCCATTGAGGAAGGAAATGTGTGTTTTCAAGAATCTGTCTATTAGGAACTGTCTAGCTTCAAAGATGTGAATTCTCCATATTTGCCCAGAGGACCTCAATTCCAAAGTCAGGGCAATGTGTTTTCCTGCACTTTTTGAGCTTTGTAAATACATTTCTTGGTCATACCAGGACTGCCCATGAGGAAACAGGCTCTCTATATGAGGAACTGTCTAGATACTAAGATATGAGACCTCTAGGTTGGTACAGAGGACCTAAATTTCAGAGCAAGGGCAGTGTGTTTTTGAGCATTTTCTGAGCTTTGTAAACACATTTCTGAGTAACGCCAGGTCTGCTCATGAGAAAACAGGCTTCAGGTGTGTGTCTGAGGGTGCTGAGTACCATACTGTGCTTACCTAGATGAGGTAACTTTCCATGGCAAATCGGTACGTGTCCAGGAGTTGTGAGCCATCAACTTGCTTCAGAAATCTTGAATGGTGGACTAAAGTTTGCACTGTCAGAAGTAAGAAAAAAGTAATTGGGTGGATTTTCAAGCAATTGCTAGCCACACCTCTTTATGGCTCCAGAGAGATAAATACAAATTGTGCACCCTAGGCCCTTTATTCAGGTTCACACACGGGATGTGTTCCCTCGTGATTCAAGAAATTTCCAGACAGACCTTTGCTCCCCAGAGTTCTTCTACAGAGAAAACTGGTTGGAACAGCCATTTGGATGTTGCGTTGCCTTTCCCTGTGAGTGTGGGGCCGCTACTTATGGTCACAGCCTCAAGGAGATATTGCCACTGAAAATAGACTCACAAGCAAGCACTTTTCAAGCAGAGTGTGACTCTCAGGTCGCAGAATGTGAAGAAAGCTATCTTCCTTTGAGGAAGGAAAGACGTCCACAGAGAGTGTGTTTTCAAACCTCTATCTTGCAGGAAATTTTGAGCTTCTAAAACATGAGACCAGCAGGTCTGCTGAGAGGACCTATATTCCTGAGTCAGGGCCGTGTGTCTCCCTGTAATTTCCGAGTCTGACAAACACATTCCTAGATCATAACGGTACTGACCATGAGAAAGCTGGCAGCAGGAGTGTGTCTGAAAGGGCTGAGTGCCTTACTGTGGTCAACTGTGTGAGGTGACATTCCAGTGACAGGCTCAAAGCTCCAAGGTGTGAGCCACCCGCTTGCTTCAGAAACCCCAAAAGGTAGAGCAAAGCTAGCTCTGTCAGAGGTAAGAAAAGAGCAATTGGACGGATTTTCAAGCTGTTGCTAGGCCGAACCACTTTAGGGCCCCCTGAGAGAAAAATGTGAATTGTGCCCTGTAGGTCAGGTATCCAGGTTCAAACACAGGGTGTGTCCCAGCAGGATCCAAGAATTTTCCACAGAACTAGGCTCACTAGACCTCTCCTGCTGGGAAAATGGGATGGAACAGACATTGGAAGTTGGTTTGCCCCTCCCTATTGTCACAGACTCAAGGAGAAAGTGCCCCTGAAAGATGACCTCCAAGCAAGCACTTTTCAAGCAGTGTGTGACTCTCAGTTCACAGAATGCAGGGAAAGATATCTTCCCTCAAGGAAAGAAAGGCATCAAAAGAGAGTGTATTCTCAACCCTCTATCTTGCAGGAACTGTTTAGCTTCCCAGATGGGAGGCCTCCAGTAGTGCTCAGAGGAACTAAATTCCAGAGTCAAGGCCATGTTTCTCCCTGCACTTTCCAAGCCTTGCAAAGCCATTCCTAGGTTATACCAGTACTGCACATGAGGAAGCAGTCTGCGAGAGTGTGTCCAAGAGGACTAGGTTCCTCACTATACTCACTTCAGCGAGGTGGCATTCCACTGTAAAAAGGCCCACAGCTGGGAGTTGAAATTCACCCACTTGCTTCAGAAATCAAAAAGGAAGGAGCAAATCTAGCTCTCTCAGAATCAAGAAAAGAGCAAGTGGATGGATTTTCAAGCTGTTGCTAGGCTACATTGCTTTAAGGTCCACAGAGAGAAACACAAATTGTGCCCCCTCATTCTGGTATCCTGGTTCACAAACAGGGTGTGTCCCCAAAGGATCCAAGAATTTTCCAGACAGACTTACGCTCACTAGAGTTCTCCTACAGAGAAAACGGGATGGAACAGACATTTAGATATTGCCTTGTCTTTCCCAGTGAGTGTGGAACCCCTCTGTTTGACTACAGCCCCAAGTGGAAATTACCATTGAAAACTCATGTCTAAGCGAGCACTTTTCAAGCACTGTGTGACTCTCAGTTCGCAGGATACTGGCAAACCTATATTTCTTCAAGGAAGGAAAGGCACCCACAGAGAGTGTGTTTTCAAACCTGTCCCTTGCAGGAACTCTTTAGCTCCTAAGACATGAACCCTCTAGTTCTGCTCAGAGGACCTAAATTCGAGAGCCTGTGCCCTGTGTCTTGGTGCATTTTCCCACCTTTCAAACACATATCTAGGTGATACTGGTACTGCCCTTGAGGAAGAAGACTGTGGGAATATGTCTCAGAGTGCTGGGTCCCTTACTGTGGTCACCTCTGTAAGGTGACACTCCAGTGTAAATAGGCCCAAAGATAGGAGTTGCGAGCCGCCCATGTGCTTCAGAAACCCCAGGGGTGGAACAAAGTTAGCTCTGTCAAAAGTAAGAAAATGGCAATTGGACGGATTTTCAAGATGTGGATAGGTTACACCACTTTAGGGCCACCCGAGAAAAATATGCAAATTTGAACCTGGGTGTCCAGATTAACGCACAGGGTGTTTCCCCACATGATCCAAGAATTTTTCAGACAGACCTAGGTTCACTGGAGCTCTCCTGCAGAGGAAACATACATCCAGAGTCTCCAGTGTGAACCCTCCAAAATCTATACCTGGTGTCACGAATCCACAGTCTCCAGGATGACCCTACCCTCAAGATCCTGTACCTGGGGTCACAAGTCCACTATTTCCATGTCAAGTCCACCTCCAAGAACTTGAACTTGTGGTCACATGTCCAGAGTCTTCAGGGTGACCCCACCTCACCGAAGCTACTGGTGTGAAGCATCCACAGTTTTAAGGATGGACCCAATTCCCAGAACCTGTAGCTGGGGTCACACTTCCAAATTCTAAGGGTTACCCCACCTCCCATACATTGAACCTGGTTTCCCATGTCCCTGTTAGCCAAGGTTACCCTCTCCATGACCCTGTAATGGGGATCACATGTCCACAGTCTGCTGTGTGTCGTCACTTCCCAGACCCTTCACCTAGAGTCACAATCACAGTTTCCAGGTTACTCCTTTGCAGACCCTGCACCTGGAGTCACTTATCCACAGTCTCCAGGGTGACTCATTCAAAACCCCACACTGGGGCTCACATGACCACAGTCTCCAGGGTGACCCAAGCACCCAGATCCTGCACCCAGGGTCACATATCCACAGGCTCCAGGGTGTACCTCTTGCAGACCCTGCACCTGGGGTCACATATCTACAGCCTCCAGTGTGATCCCCATCCCCAGACCTGATTTGGGTGAGAAATATCCATAGTCTCCAGACTCACACCTTGGATCACATATCCACAGTCTCCAGAGTCACACCTTGGGTCACATAGCCATAGTCAGCAGGGTGAACTCACCTCCCAGAGCCTGTACATGGTGTCAAATGTGCACATTCTCCAGGGTTACCACCCTTCCAACATGCTGTACCTGGGTCAAAAGCCCACACTCTCAAGGGTGACCCCCTCTCAGACCCTGTTCCTGGGGTCACATGTCCAGAATCTCCAGAATGATCTACCTCCAAGATGAAGCACCTGATGTCACATGTCAACAGTCTCCAAGGTGACCCCGTCCTCAGAATCTGCACCTGTGGTTACATTTCTCCAGTCTGCAGGATGACCCCCAATCTCAGTATTTGTATTATGTGTCACATGTACATAGTCACCAGGGTAACCACTGCAGGCCCTTTTTCTGACATAACATTTCCACAGACTCCTGAAGAACTCCCTTCCCAGACTCTGAACCTGGGATCCTACCTCCAGGGTCTCGAGGGTGATGCCCTTCCCTGTCCCTTCACCTTGTGTCAAACATCCACAGTCTCCATGGTAACATCCACACCAAAGTCTGATATTGGGGACACAGATCCATAGTCTTCTGGGTCGCAACCCCTCCCAGATCATGCACCTGGTCTCACATGTCCTCAGTCTCCAGGTTGACACCCCTCCCAGACACTGCAGCTGGGGTTACACATCCACAGTCTCCAAGGTGAACCCACCTCACTGACTATTGTACCTCTGGCCACATGGCCTCAGTCTCCAGGGTGACCCTATATCTCAGACACTGTACTTGAGGTTACATATCAACGGTGTCCAGGATGACACCTCTCCCCAGACCCTGTACCTGGGGTCGCATTTGCACAGTCTCCAGGGCGATGCTATATTCCCAACCCTGTACCTGGGGTCACAGGTCGCAGTCACCAGGCTTTCTCCACCCTCAAGAGCCTTTACCTGGGGTCATACGTCCACAGACTCCAGGGTGACTCCCTCCCAGACCCTTCACCTGGCATCCTATGTCCACAGTCTCCTGTGTGATATCACTTCCCAGACCCTATACCTGTGGTCACAGATCCACAGTCTCCATGGTGATCCCCTTCCCAGACCCTGTAATTTGGATCCCATGTCCTCAGTCTCCAGTGTGACACCACCTCTCATACCTTGTACTTTGGTGACTTGTCCACAGTTTCCAGGATGACTCAAACGGTGCATGTGGAGTCACATGTCCACATTCTGCAAAGTGACCCCAGTCCCTAACCCTGAACCTTAGTCACACAGCCACAGTTTCCAGAATGACCTCACTCCAGACCCTGCACATAGGGTCACACCTCCACCTTCTCCATATTGACCCCCTCCTTGAACTTCTATCAGGTTTCACACATGCACCATCTCCACAGTGACCACCACCAGATCCTGTAGCTGTGGTCAGGGTCCGCAGTCTGCAGGGTGAGACCATTTTGTACCTTAAACCTTGGTTCACCTAGCCAGTCTCCAGGGTCATCCCTGCCAAACCTGCACCTGGGGTCACATGTCCATACTCTCCATGGTGACATCCCCCAGGCCCTGTACTCCTGCTGCTGTTGCTGATGCTGCTAAGTCATGCCAGTCGTGTCCAACTCTGCGACCCCATAGATGGCAGCCCACCAGGCTCCCCCATCCCTGAGATTCTCCAGGCAAGAACACTGGAGTGGGTTGCCATTTCCTTCTCCAAAGCATGAGAGTGAAAAGGGAAAATGAAGTCACTCAGTCATGTCTGACTCTTAGGGACCCCATAGACTGCAGCCTACCAGGCTTCTCCATCCATGGGATTTTCCAAGCAAGAGTACTGGAGTGGGTTGCCCACTCCAGTACCTAGGGTCATATATCTGCGCAGACCCTATACGTAGTGTCATATATCCAGTTTCCCGGGTTACCCCACTTCCCATATCATGCACCTGGGATCACATGCTCAGTCTGCAAGGTGACCCCGATCCCATTCCTGTACCTTGTGTCACAAGTCCACAGCCACCAGGATGACCCCACCCTCAAGATCCCATACCTGGGGTCACACTCCTGTCTCCAGTGTGATCTCACCTCCCAGAAACTTTACCTGGGGATAAACGTCTACTGTTTTCAGGATGGTCCCAACTCCCTGAAACGGTACCTGGAGTCACTCTTCCATAGACATTGAGGCTGTTCCATGCCCCTGGTCCACAGGGTTACACCCTCCAAGACCCTGTAATGTGGTTTACATGTCCACAGTCTCCTGTATGTCATCACTTCCCAGAACCTTCACCTGCAGGCACACAAACAGAGGTTCCAGGATGACTCCCTCATAGACCCTGCACTTGGAGCCACATATCCACAGTCTCACAGGTGACTCATCCAAATCACTGTACCAGGGCTCACATAACCACAGTCTTCCAGATGCTGGACTATTGACCCCAGCACCCAGTGTCACATGTCCACAGATTCTAGCATGGCCTCACACTCCAGACACTGTACCTTGGGACACATACCCACAGTCTCTAGGGTGAACACCCTCCTAGACACTGTACATGGTGTCACATGGGCACATTCACCAACTCCCAAACCCTGTACCTAGGGTCACACGTAGATAGTCTCAGGGTGACCCCACTTGCCAGAACTTGCACCTGGGTTCATATGTCCGCAGCGCCCAGGGTAACACCACCTGTCAAACAATTGTACTCGGTTCAAACACCCACTGGTTCTAGGGTGACACCAATTCCAAGCCCGTGAACCTAGCTAGGGTCACACATCCATGGTCTCCTGGGTGGCAACCCCTCCCAGATCATGCACCAGGTCTCACACCTCCGCAGTCTCCAGGGTGACTACACCTCACAGAATATTGTAATTCTGGTCACATTGCCCCAGTCTCCAGGGTGACCCCGTATCTCTAACCCTCTACCTGGGGTTACATGTACATGTTGGCCAGGAATACACGCCTCCCCAGACTCTGTACACGTGATTACATTGGCACAGTCGCCAGGGTGACTCCAACTTCCCCACCCTATACCTGGGGTCACATGTCCAGAGTCTCCTGGATTTACCCACATTCAAGGGCTAGTAACTGGGATCACATGTCCACAGTCTCGAGGCTTTCCCCACCCACAAGTGCCTGTACCCAGGGTCACACGTCAACTGACTCCAGGGTGACTCCCTCCCAGACCGTTCACCTGGCATCCCATGTCCCTAGACTTTTGTGTGATGTCATTTCCGAGACTCTGCACATGTACTAACAGATTCACAGGCTCCGTGGTGACCCCCTTCCTGGTCTCTGTAACTTGGGTCACATGTTCTCAGTATCCGGTGTGACCCGACCTCTCATGCCCTATACCTTTGGTGACTTGGCCACAGATTCCAGGGTAACCCTCCCCTGCCAGGCCCTGTGCTTATTTACACACATCCACAATCTCCAGGATGTTCGCCCTCCCATACCCTGCACCTGGAGTCACATGTCAACAGTTTCCAGCGTGAACCCCACTTTGCCCACTGCACCTGGGCTCACATATCCACATCATGCAGGGTGACACCCCTTCCAGACCATTTCCCTGCCATTAAATGCCTGCAGTCCCCAGAGTGACCCCGTACCTCCCAGACACTGTACCTGAGGTCACATATACAGAGTTTCCTGGATCACCCCCATCCTAGACCCTGTACCTGGGTTCAGATATCCTAGTGTCTTGGGGGACCCAGATCAGACCTTGCATCTAGGGTCGAATGCCCACTATCCAGGATGACTTGCCTCCCCAATCAGTGCATCTGGGGTCATATGTCCACAATCTTCAAAGTGACCCCATCCCCTAACCCTGCACCTTACTCACACATCCACAGTCTCCAGAGTGATGTCCACTGTCTCACGGGTGACCTCTTCCCTGAACTTGTTCCAGATTTCACACGATCACCATTGCCACAGTGACCACCAGCAGATCCTGAACTTGTGGTCACAGTTCAACAGTCTGCCTGATGAGACCCATTTTGTACCCTGAACCTTGTGAACCTGCACCTGGGATCACAAGTCCATATTCTCCATGGTGTCATCCCCCAGACCCTGTACCTAGTGTCATATATACAGTCTCCTGGACTTCCCCACTTCCAATACCATGCACCTGTGATCACACATCCACAGTATCCAGGGTGATCCCCCTCCTAAACCTGTACCTGGTGTCACAAGTCGACAGACTCCAGGATGACTCTACCGTTAAGACCCTGTACCTCGGGTCACAAGTCCACTGTTTCCAGGGTGAGACCCCTCCCAGACTCTGCACTTGGGGTCACTTGTCGAGAGTCTCCAGGGTGACCCCACCTCCCAGAAACTGTACCTAGGGTGAAACATCCACAGTCACTCAGGTTGGCCCCAATTCCCAGAACCTGTACCTGGGGTCCCACTTCCATAGTCTCGGTTACCACAAGCCAAGACATTTAACATGGTGTCCCATGATCTTGGATGCCAGGGTTACCCCCTCCAAGACCCCGTAATGGGGTCACATGTTCACAGTCTCCAGAGTGTCGTCACTTCCCAGACCCTCCACCTGGAGTCACACAAACACAGGTTCCAAGGTGACTCCCTCGCAGGCCCTGCACCTGGAGTCACATATTCACAATCTCACCTTGGGGAATCCCATTCAGACCCTGGATCTACGGTCACGTATCCAGTCTCCAAGATGATTTGCCTCCCAAATGGTGCATTTGAGGTCACATGACCACAATCTTCAAAGTAAACGCGTCCCCTAACCCTGCATCTAAGTCACACGGCAAATAGTTTCCAGAGGGACCTCAACCCAGACCCTGAAACGAGGGTCACATGTACACAGTGTTGGAGGGTGACCCCCTCCGTGAACTTGTACTAGGTTTCATACGTCCATCACCGCCACAGTGACTACCACCAAATCCTGTACCTGTGGTCATAGATCCACAGTCTACAGGGTGAAACCCTTTTCCTACCCTGAACTTTGGGTCACACGACCACAGTCTCCAGGGTGACCCCACCCAAACCTGCACCTGGGGTCACATGTCCACACTTTCCATGGGGACATACCTGAGACCCTGTACCTACTGTCATATATCCACAATCTCCTAGGTTACCAAACTTCCCATACCATACACCTGTGATCACATGTCCACAGTCTCGAAGGTGGCCCCCTGTATAACCTGTACTTGGTGTCACAAGTCCACAGCCTCCAGGTGACCCCACCCTCAAGATCCTGTATCTGGGGTCACAAGTCCACTTTTTCCATGGTGAGTCTACCTCCCAGACCCTGCATTTGGGGTCACATGTCCAGAGTCTTCAGGGTGACCCCACCTCCCAGAAACCATACCTCGGGTGAAATGTCCACCATTTTCAGGATGGCACCAACTCCCAGAACCTGTACCTGGGGTCACACTTCCATACTCTCAGGGTATCCCCACCTCCCAGACATATAACCTTGCATCCCATGACCCTGGCCACAAAGGTTCCCCCCTCCAAGACCCTGTAATAGGGGTCACATGTCCACAGTCTCCTGTTTGTCAAAACTTTGTAGACCTCACCTGGAGTCACACAAACACAGGTTCCATGGTGACTCCCTTGCAGACTCTGCACCTGGAATCACATATTCACAGGCTCCAGGGTGACCCCCTTGGAAATCCTGTACCTGAGATCACATATCTACAGTCTCCAGGGTGAATCCCATCCCCACACACTGTCTGAGCGGAATCATCCAGTCTCCCATGAGACCCCAATGTCAAGAACTCATCCCTTGTCCTAGAAGTCTACATTCTCCAGGGTGACATTATTTCCCACACCCTGCACCTTGGGTAGCATATTCACAGTCTCCAAGGTGACCTTACCTCCCAGACCCTTTACCTGGGGTCACATGTGCAAATTATCCAGGATTCCCGCCACTCCAACACCCTGCACTTGGGTCAAAAGCCCACAGTCTCAAGGGTGACCTCCTATCTGACCATGTTCCTGAGGTACATGGCCAGAATCTCCAGGATGATCTTGAAAGGTATTGCTGAACCACGCAAAGACACTGGAATTCTTGGCCTCCAGAGGAGATGAATTCAATTCAGGTCCAGAGACGAGGCTTGATTGCTTAGAGCTTTTGTGTAATAAAGTTGTATTAAAGTATAAAGGAGATAGAGAAATCTTCTGACATAGGCATCAGAAGAGGGCAGAAAGAGTAGCCCCTTGCACGTGTTAGCAATGGAATTATATGGCTCAAATGGTAAAGCATCTGTCTGCAATGCTGGAGACCCAGGTTAGATCCCTGGGTCAGGAAGATCTCCTGGAGAAGGAAATGGCCACCCACTCCAGTACATTTGCCTGGAAAACCCCATGGACAGAGGAGCCTGGTAGGCTACAGTCCATGGGGCCACAAAGAGTTGGACATGACTGAGCAACTTTACTTTACTTTTAATTAGTTATTCATATCAGTTCAGTTCCGTTCAGTCGCTCAGTCATGTCTGACTCTTTGGGACCCCATGAATCACAGCACGCCAAGCCTCCCTGTCAGTCACCAACTCCCGGAGATTTCTCGAACTCATGTACATCGAGTCGGTGATGCCATGCAGCCATCTCATCCTCTGTCATCCCCTTTTCCTCCTGTCCCCAATCCCTTACAGCATCAGGGTATTTTCCAATGAGTCAGCTCTTCGCACCAGGTGGCCAAATTATGGGAGTTTCAGCTTCAGAATCAGTCGTTCCAATGAACACCCTGGACTGATCTCCTTTAGGATGTACTAGTTGGATGCCCTTGCAGTTCAAGGAACTCTCAAGAGTCCTCTCCAACACCACAGTTCAAAAGCATAAACTCTTCGGTGCTCAACTTTCTTCACAGTCCAATTCTCACATCTGTACATGACCACTGGAAAAACCATAGCCTTGAACAGAGGGACCTTTGTTGGCAAAGTAGTGTCTCTGCTTTTTATTATGCTATCTAGGTTGGTCATAACTTTCCTTCCAAGGAGTAATTTTCTTTTAATTTCATGGCTGCAATCACCATCTGCAGTGATTTTGGAGCCCAAAAAGATAAAATCTTACACTGCTTCCACTGTTTCCCCATCGATTTCCCATGGAGTGATGGGACCTGTTGCCATGATCTTAGTTTTCTGAATGTTGAGCTGTAAGCCAACTTTTTCACTCTCCTCTTTCACTTTCATCAAGAGGCTTTTTAGTTCTTCTTCACTTTCTGCCATAAGGGTGGTGTCATCTGCATGTCTGAGATTATTGATATTTCTCTTGGCAATCTTAATTCCAGCTTGTGCTTCTTCCAGCCCAGCATTTCTCATGATGTACTCGGCATATAAGTTAAATAAGCAGGGTGACAACGTACAGTCTTGACGTACTCCTTTTCCTATTTGGAACCAGTCTGTTGTTCCATGTCCAGTTCTAACTGTTGCTTCCTGACCTGCATACAGGTTTCTCAAGAGGCAGGTCAGGTGGTCTGGTAGTCCCATCTCTTTCAGAATTTTCCACAGTTAATTGTGATCCACACAGTCAAAGGCTTTGGTGTATTCAATAAATCAGAAATAGATTTTTTTTTCTGGGACTCTCTTGCTTTTTCAATGATCCAGCAGATGTTGGCAGTTTGATCTCTGGTTCCTCTGCCTTTTCTAAAGCCAGCTTGAACATCTGGAAGTTCACAGTTCACATATTGCTGAAGCCTGGCTTGGAGAATTTTGAGCATTACTTTACTAGCGTGTGAGATGAGCATAATTGTGTGGTATTTTGAGCATTCTTTGGGATTACCTTTCTTTCTATTTGGAATGAAAATTGACCTTTTCCAGTCCTGTGGCCACTGCTGAGATTTCCAAATTTGCAGGCATTATGAGTGCAGCACTTTCACAGCATCATCTTTCAGTATTTGAAATACTTCAACTGGAATTCCATCAACTCCACTAGCTTTGTTCTTACAATGCTTTCTAATTGCCACTTGACTTCACACTCCAGGATGTCTCGCTCTAGGTGAGTGATCACACCGTTGTGATTATCTGGGTCATGAAGATATTTTCTACAGTACTTCTGTGTATTCTTGCCACATCTTCTTAATAGCTTATGCTTCTGCTAGGTCCATAGCATTTCTATCTTTTATCAAACCCAGTTTTGCATGAAGTGTTCCCTTGGTATCTCTAATTTTCTTGAAGAGATCTCTAGTCTATCCCATTCAGTTCTTTTCCTGATTCACACGTGATGCACACAAGGTGCACATGAGGTACACACGTGATGCCCACGTGATGAACACGTGATGCTCATGTGATGAACATGTGGTGCACAAGTGAGGCACACGTGATGAACACGTGATTCACACGTGATGCACATGTAATGAACAGGTGATGCACACGTGATTCACACGTGATACACATGTGATGAACACGTCATGCACACATAACACACACGTGATGAATACGTGATGAACAAGTGATTCACAGGTGACGCACACGTGGTGCACACGTGACGAACACGTGTTGCACAAGTGATGCACATGTGATGGACATATGATTCACAGGTGAATAACACATGACTCACATGTGATGAACACGTGCCTCACACATGATGAACACGTGATGCACACGTGATGAAAACATGATGCACACGTCATACAGACGTTGTGATCAAGTGAACAACACGTGAGGCACATGTGATGAACACGTCATGAACACGTGATGCACACGTGATGCACACGTGATTCACGCGTGATACACATGTGACTCACACGTGATGAACACGTGATGCACACATAACCCATATGTGATGAATACGTGATGCACACATGACACACATGTGACGCACACGTGACGAACACGTGATGCACACGAGATGCACACGTGACGCACATGTGATGCACACATGATGGACACGTGATCAACACGTGACACACACGTGATGAACACATGATTCACACATGACGCAAACTTGATGCACAGGTGATGCGCACGTGACGAACACGTGACGCACGCGTGTCGCACATGTGATGCACATGTGATGCACACGTAACACATATGTGATGAATACGTGATGCAGACGTGACACACACGTGACGAACACGTGACGCACACATGACGAACATGTGATGCACACGAGACGCACATGTAACTCACACGTGATGTACACATGATGGACACGTGATGAACACGTGACACACATGTGACGAACACGTGATTCACACGTGACGCAAACTTAATGCACACGTGATGCACACGTGATGAACACATGACGAACATATGTCGCACACATGATGAACTCGTGACGCACACGTAACGCACACATGATGGACACGTGATGCACCAGTGATGCACACGTGATGGACACGTGATGCACACATGACGCACCCGTGACGCACACGTGATTCCCACGTGCACACACGTGATGCACACGTGACACACAAGTGACACACATGTGATGAACACGTGATTCACCCGTCATGGACACGTGACACACACCTGATGAACACATGACTCACACGTGATGGACATGTCACACACACGTGATGCACACGTGACACACGTGACACACACATGATGGACACGTATTTCACACTTGATGCACACGTGATTCACACGTGATTCACTCATTTCAACTCGAGATGAGGCCCGATTCCCCTTCATTGGCTCCAGACTCATCCCACTTTCCCCATCAAACACGACAAGGCGCTTGACTTCCTTTAGGCAACTCCAGGGAATCCCCGAGAACACTGTCATAAGTCTAGAGGAACACCAAGCGTAACACAGCACCTCGAAGAAAGCCCCATGTACCCCAAATCGTCTCGAGATTAGAGCTGATTCCCTGGCTTTGACTCAAGTGGTATGCCAACTTTCCACAAGCACCTCTAGAGGAGGCTTCTCTCAGCAATAGGTATGTGAGTTGGACCCTGAGTTTGCTGCGTCGAATGGAATGGACACCGAGATGCCCTGACTCAAAAGAAGGCCTGATTTCCCTGCAGTGGCTTGAATGGAGGCTTGTCTTTCATCTCACCAGACAATGGGATGTCTGAATCCCTTGTGGAGACCCTAGAGAAAGCCCTAGTTCCCCTCCTCCTCTCGACAGGAGGCCTCACATGCCTTTGACACCTAGAGAGGCACCAAGAGTTCATTGCTTCAAGAGGTGACGATGCCTGACTCCTCTTGAAAAGTGATAGGAATCCCAGTATCCCTGTGGCAACTGGAAAGGGACCCTGGGTCTCCCGCCTCACATCTAGCAGCGTCCCTATTGATGTGTCAACCCTCGAAGAGATTCCTGAGGTGTCCCTCATAACTAGACAGGAGTCCTGACGTCGCTGAACAAACACGACTTTTGAAGGGCCATCCCCGCTGTAACTCGAGAATATACTCCAGGTTCCCAGCGCAACTCGCGAAAAAGCATGAGACATCCCCTCGCCACAATATGAGGCCAGATTCCTCTGCATTGCGTGCAAAGCAATTCCGTTTTCCCCATGAAATGCGTAGGAGCCTTGACTTGCTTGATGGAACTCCAGAGAGTCCCCAAGAACACACTCACAAGCCTAGAGGGACCCTGAGGTCACCGCAGCAACGCGAAATAATTCCGTGTACACCAAATCAACTGGAGATGAGGCCCGATTCTGCCACATTAGCTCCAGAGAAATTCCACTTTCCCCATCAAGCAAGACAAGTTGCTTCACTTTCTTTAGGCAACTCCAGAGACTCCCCGAAAACACCGTCCCATGTCTCGAGGAACACCAGGTTCAGCACAGCAACATGAGGAAAGCTCTATGTACCCCAAATCATCTCGAGATGAGAGCAGATTCCCAGGATTCAACTTAAGAGGTATGCCAACTTTCCACAAGCACCCCAAGAGGAGGCTTCTCTCATCAATAGATATGGGGGAGGGACCCTGAGTTTGCTGCCTCAAGTGGAATGGAGTCCGAATGCCCTGACAAGAAAGAAGGCCGGATTTCCCTGCAGTGGCTTGAATGCAGGTTCGTCTTTCATTGCACAAGATGAAGGGATGTCTGAATCCAATACGGAGACCCTAGAGAAAGCCTTAAGTCCTGGCCTCATCACGCCAGGAGGTCTCACATCCCTTTGACATGAGGTAGGCGGAATTCAATGTTTCAAAAGGTGATGACGCCTGACTCCTCTTGAAAATTGATAGGAATCCCAGTCTCACTGTGGCAACTGGAAAGGAACCCTGGGTCTCCCGCCTCACATTGAGAAGCGTCCCTATTGCCCTGCCAAGCCTCGAAGAGATTCCTGAGGTGTCCCTCGTAACTAGACAGGAGTCCTGACGTCGCTGAACAAACATGAGTTTTGAAGGGCCATCCCCGCCGTACCTGGAGAATATACCCCAGGTTCGCGCCGCAACTCGAGAGAAACCATGAGACTGCCTTCTCGCCGCGAGATGAGGCTTGATTCCCCTGCATTGCATGCAGAGCAATTCCGTGTTCCCCATCAAATACGTAAGGAGCCATTACTTGCTTGATGGAATTCCAGAGAGTCCCCAAGAACACTGTCTCAAGTCCAGAGGGACCCTGATGTCACTGCAGCAATGGGAAATAGCTTTGTGTATCCCAAATCAACTCGAGATGAGTCCCTATTCCACTGCATTGGCTTCAGAGCCATCCCGTGTTCCGCATCAAACACGACAAGTGGGTTGGCTTCCTTTAGGCAACTGCAGAGATTCCCCGAGAACACTGTCCCAAGTCTAGAAGAACACCAAGTTCAGCACAGCAACTCGAGGAAAGCTCCATGTACCCCAAATCATCTTGAAATGAGAGCTGATTCTCTGGCTTCCACTCAAGAGGTATGCCACCATTCCACAAGCACAACCAGAGGAGGTGTCTCTCAGCAGTAAGTATGTGGGAGGGACCCTGAGTTTGCTGCCTCAAGTGGAATTGCCCCTGAGACGCCCTGACTCGAAAGAAGGTCCGATTTCCCTACAGTGGCTTGAATGCAGGCTCATCTTTCATCTCACAGGATGAAGGGATGTGTGAATCCCCTATGGAGAGCATAGAGAAAGTCCTAGGTCCCCGCCTCTTATCGACAGGAGGCCTCACATCCCGTTGACACCTCGAGAGGCATGCAGAATTCAATGATTCAAAAGGTGATGATGCCTGACTCCTCTTGAAAATTGGTAGGAATCCCAATATCCCTATGGCAACTGGAAAGGGACCCTGGGTCTCCCTCCTCACCTCGAGAAGTGTGCTGATTGCCCTGCCAAGCCTCAAGGAGATTCCTGTGTCCCTCATAACTAGACAGGAGTCCTCAAATTGTCCAAGAACACTAGAGCAAACAAGCCCATTCATAACTGGTAAAGATTGAAATAGACACCTGGCCACGGAGCGTATACTGATAGTAAACTCTCCTACAGAAACATACTCAAGATACTGGTGGGATGCATGCACAGCCCCCTTTGGAAGACAGTCTGACAGTTGTTTCAGTAACCACATGGGACAAGCACTGAATTCCATACATGACAAGTGGTGGAAGCCAGGTATCTTACCATTGGAATGCTAAGTTATGGATAAACAAAAGGAAAGGTTACAAGATTCATGGAGACATCATCACAAATTACCTTCAACTGAATATATAAGCTGGAATACATGTATATATTTCCAAATATTGTCAGCTGAGCATATTTAGCTCCTACATGTATGTTTTAAATATCACTCTATAATGAAAAAGAACAGGAAATGTCCCTGGTGGCCCAGTGGTAAAGGATCTGCCTACCAATGCAGGGAACACTGGTTCAACCCCTGGTCCTAGAGGATTCCACATGCCCAGGGGCAACTAAGCCCCCGTACAACTATTGAAGTACTTGCATGCTCCAGAGCCCAAGTTCTGCAACCAGAGAAAGCACTGCAATGAGAAGCCATGGCAAGTCAACTAGAGGGTAGCCTCTGCTCACTACAACTAGGCATCTAGCTACAAAGACCCAGCATTGTCAAAAATAATTCAGTGTTTAAAAAAAAGGACAGAAATTCTTTGAATAAACGATTGAGACTAGGGGCGAGACAGTAAATATATAAGCTAGGATAATCTTAAAGTATGAGGAAGTAAAGAAAGTAAAGACAACTATCAAGCTGTCCAAGCTGATAAAAATGAATGATTACACAGTTTTATCTGTATACACTAGCAAATAATAATCTGAAAAGGAATTAAAAAAAACAATTTCCTTTTGATAGTGTCAACATTAATAAAATATTTTGCCATGGGTGTAATGAGGATGACAAGACTGGCACATTGGAAATTATACACGATTGCTGAAAAATATCCTGAATACATGCACAGATATTCCATAGCGATGGAAAGACTTAAGATGGCAATACCATGGAATGCATCTTCAATCTGAAATGAAGATTCAATATGAATTACAAAAGACTGAAAGGTCATTGCTGAACCACAAAAGGCGCCAGGATTTTTGGCCTCCAGAGGAGAAGAATTCAATCCAGGGCCAGTTGACAAAGCTTGATCGCTCAGAGCTTTTGTGTCATAAAGTTTTATTAAAGTATAAAAGAGATAGAGAAAGCTGCTGACATAGACATCAGACGGGGGCAGTAAGAGTACCCCCTGCTAGTCTTTAGGCAGATGTTATACAGCCACTAGCAGTCTGCTAATGAAAGAAAGGCAATGTCTCAGAGAATGACACCAGGCCCCTCACCCACAACATGCATTGAGATAATATTGGCAGCAGGTGAGTCATCCCGGGCCATAGAATGATTGACATGAATTTTGAAGAAAGGCAGATTTCCAAGCAAATATATCATTTCATTAACATAGATTAGGAGAACAGGTATGAGTAAAACATATTGGTTTGTCAAGTCGGTTCTGAGCCTTTAGGGGGAACCGACCTGAAGACAGAGCCTAGCAGAAATACGTAGTATATTAACATAGCTTAAGACAAACCTTTCCTTAAGACAAAATGCATTGCTTAGCTGAAGGTTTGAGAAAAGTTAAGTTCAGGTGGAGCCAGGAGTCGTCATAGCAACACAAAATTTTAAGAGAAACCTCTTAAATTTGTATTGAGAAGGGGAAAAAATGTAGCACTCGTTTCGTTCCTCCAGCTGCTTGAGAGATGAAAAAACGTCTGACACTTGCAGCCTATTCCCTCTGTCTGGAGACCCCTGGCCTTCCTGCCTATTACCCTCTCCAGGCCTTTAGGAAGCAATATACAAGCTGACCCTAACATACACGTGGAATAACAAGGGACTCCAAAGAATCCAAACAATCACATGAGTCTGCAGTTCAAAGTCCTATGGTATGCTGTGCTAAGTCGCTTCAATCACGTCTGACTGTCAGAGCCCACCAGGCTCCTCTGTCCATGGGAATTTTCCAGGCAAGAATACTGGAGTGGGCTGGGTGCCCTCCTCCAGGGGATCTTCCCAACCCAGGGATAGGATTCCTGCATTGGCAGGTAGGTTCTTTACCACTAGCACCACCTGGGGAAAAAGTGCCTAAAGGAGATCATGGAAACCCATTTAGGAAAAGGGACTCAGAGGAAAGACAGTGAGGGAAGGAAACTCTTAATCACACTCAGAGAAGCCCAGCAGGTAGTTCTGCAGGTGGAAGAGGAGGAGGAAGCATGCTGGAGCTGTGTAGAAGATGAAAGAGGGAACTAAAGCAGGGGCCCCCAACCTCTAGGATCTAATGCCTGATGATCTGAGGTGGAGCTGGTGAAATAATAATAGAAATAAGAGTTTGATCACTCAGCCATGTCCAGCCCTTGGTAGCCCACCAGGCTCCTCAGTCCATTGAATTCTTCAGGCAAGAATACTGGAGTGGGCTGTCATTTCCTTCTCCAGGGGATTTCCCTGACCCAGGGATTAAACCCGGGTCTCCCTCATTGCAGGCAGACTCTTTACCAACTGAGCCTCCAGGGAACAGAAACAGAAATAGAGTGCACAATAAATGGACTGCACTTGAAAGATCCCAAAACCTTGCCCCACCCCTGTCTGTCAAAAAATTGTCTTCCAAAAAAACTCCCAAGGTCAAGGAAGGAACTTCAAGTGTACTCAGCTGTCCTAGATTGCTGGTTTAGGGAGATGCTGAAGTGGGGATGTCCCAAGAGGTAGACCCTACCTTGTGTGGAGTCTGCAATAGACCTCTGATAGCCTTGGTGATGATCAGAGAGATTTGTTTCATTTTTTAAAAATATCCTTGTGGGTACCAACTGGGACCATCACTGTTCTAATATACCTCATAGTGTTGCTGACACTACAGATACAATTGTGTGACATTGAACTTATTCAATAAAAATGATGAAGCATCTGCCCTGTGCCCAGCACTTTCCAAGGGCTGGGAAGTACAATGAAAATACTCCATAAGATGCACAGCTGGTAGGCACATTCTTTCAAAAAGCCTTTTTCATTTCCACCAATAGTTTATTCTCAATGTCAACCCTTGCCACTTAATGACCATGCTGGGTAGGAAGCTCATTAAAAACCCAGGAGCCAGTGTTCCTGGAAGGATATCCCATTCTCCCTTGGACAGTCCTCCGCCCTCTCCGACTCTCAGTTTCCTCATCTGCGAAATCATGGACAACTGACTATAATTCATCACCGGAACCCAAGCCTATTGAGGGGGAGGGGAAATATTACTCCAAGGCCTGGATGATAGACCAGATTGAAAGAAAAATATGCCATTTCTGGTTTTCAGTCAAACAGACAAATACAATGAAGAAAGGAGTCCCTGGCCCTGTGGGATTTGCCTAGGGGTCTAGTCTGGGAAATTCTTACACATCAGGAGATGGCTCTGAGCTGGATTTCCACAAACAAGAACATCCATGCAAAGGACAAGCCTGCAGAGCTCTGTGCCCATTGGTCACAAGAGACTGCCTCCCGATGGCCAGCAGCATTTACAAGTGACCTCCTAAGACCTTCACCAAACTCCTGGGGCACCTCTGGCTTTTCTGTTTCCCTCACTTTTCTGACCCTTTTCTTTAAAAAACACACATTTCTTCATAGAATGCCACAGTGGAAGGAAAATAGGCCTTCAAGTTTGAGGCCTCAATTTGCAGAAAACTTGGAGCTGCTTGTTTTTTTTTTTTTTTTTTTTTTAATTAAAGCACCACATAAATTAAAAATTTTACACGTTCTAATTATTCAGTTCCAAAACACCAAACTTATTGCACAGGGTCCCCATGGAAAGGCCCCCTCTCAGCAGGACAGCCACAGATTCCCCCATGAAAGGGCAGCAAGGTGCCCTCCTCCCTTCTCTCCTGCCTGGGTGGCCACCAGGTTTTTAAATACATGCACCCTACTAAGTTTCTAGGATGCAATTCGTGGACCCTTCCCTTTCCTGTCCCAGCAGGTGGTCAAGGGCCTGCTGGCCTGCAAAGTGCTGGAAGCAGGGCTGGGTCAGCCGGCCAGACTAAGTGTTCTGGAGTCCCAGCTGGTGAAATTACCAGGCAGGATAAATCCCTTGGACTTCCAGCAGACACTACACTGCATGGGAAAATAGATAGATATAACTGGTCTGGAGCCTCAGGGTGGGACCTAAAGTTCGATTTTGTTTTCTCCAATGTTAAATGATACAAGCAAGGGCCTTTGAGACTGTTGTTTTCTTTTCTAAGCCCAAAGACTCCTTCAGTTACTAATGTAGGTATCCTAGAAACTATGTGACATCCATGAAAATCTGATATGTCCTGGTAAAATGCTGTCAGTTATAATTCTAGTTATCATATTAAAGTGTTTCAAGTCACAGCAGTGACTATTTTGTCACTTTTTTGGTCAATTTTTATTTTTTCAATTTTGTCAATTTTTATTTTGTCAATTTTTATCTAATCAGGTTTTAAACATGCCTTCCATGGTTTCACACTGATGCCTTTGCAAAAATACTGCTACCTCAAGATACATGGAAAAGACTTTCCTGAGCTTACCCATAAACAACGCTTTTTGTTTGTTATCTGGTAAGCTGGTATCAGACTGGAATTTAGTCTACTCTCTAGGTTAAGAGAACACAGCTTTCTTAGAATGCAGCTTTCAATCACAGATGATGAATTTATTTACCTTTCAGTGATTTATATTTGTTTTTATCATCTGTGTGTTTTTTTTTTTTTTTTTTACTTCCGTAAAATAAATAAGCATTATTTAAGTACGGTACATGTAGGATGGACCAAGATTTCCCCACTCCTGCAAATTCCCTTAAGCCCTCAGATTCTTCTCTTGGGACCAAGGTCTCACTTTCCTCCAGAGGGACAATCCAAGCTTTTTATCAGCTAGCTGATCTGCCCCTGATATCAGAGTCAATTTGAGCATGAGTTGGTCTATTATTTAGGCATGAAACTGTGATTACATAAAAGAAAGACGACTTTTTGATGGAGGATGTCCATGATATTCCTTGAACTTCAGAGAAAATTGGTTAAAATGAAACTTTTTTCCCTTGGAAACTGCAAAGGCAGTTCTTTTAGCATATGCGATTGAAAACATCTAGGTTGTTAGCTCAGTTTTCATTCCAGTCTCAAAGAAAGGCAATGACAAAGAATGCTCAAACTGTCACACAACTGGACTCATCTCACATGCTAGTAAAGTAACACTCAAAATTCTCCAAGCCAGGCTTCAGCAATATGTCAACCGTGAAATTCCAAATGTTCAAGATGGATTTAGAAAAGGCAGAGGAACCAGAGATCAAATTGCCAAAATCCACTGGATAATTGAAAAAGCAAGAGAGTTCCAGAAAAACACTTATTTCTGCTTTGTTGACTATGCCAAAGCCTTTGACTGTGTGTATCACAATAAACTGGGGAAAATTCTGAAAGAGATAAGAATACCAGATCACCTGACCTGCCTCTTGAAAGACCTATATGCAGGTCAGGAAGAAACAGAACTGGACCTGGACCAACAGACTGGTTCTAAATAGGAAAAGGAATATGTCAAGGCTGTATATTGGCACCCTGCTTATTTAACTTATATCTGCTTATATATAGGGCATCGTGAGAAATGCTGCACTGGATGAAGCACAAACTGGAATCAAGATTGCTGGGAGAAATATCAATAACCTCAGATATGCAGATGACACCACCCTGATGGCAGAAAGTGAAGAACTAAAGAGCCTCTTGATGAAAGAGAAAGAGGAGAGTGAAATAGTTAGCTTAATGCTCAGCGTTCAGACAACTAAGATCATTGCATCCAGTCTCATCACTTCTTGGCAAATAGATGAGAAAACAGTGGAAACAGTGGCAGATTTTATTTTTCGGGGCTCGGAAATCATTGCAGACGGTGACTGCAGCCATGAAATTAAAAGATGCTTACGACTTGGAAGGAAAGTGATAACCAAACTAGACAGCATATTAAAAAGCTGAGACATTGCTTTGCCAACAAAGATCCGTCTAGTCAAGGCTAAGGTTTTTCCATGTCATGTATGGATGTGAAAGATGGACTATAAAGAAAGTTGACAGCCAAAGATTTGATGCTTTTGCACTGTGGTGCTGAAGAAGATGCTTGAAGTTTGCTTAGACTATAAGAGGACCCAACCACTCCATCCTAAAGGAAATCAGGTCTGAATATACATTGGAAAGACTAATATTGAACCTGAAACTCCAATACTTTGGCCACTAGATGTGAAGAGCTGACTCATTTGGAAGTTGCTTTGATTTGCCTGTGAGTGTGGGCGCCCTACCTGGGCACAGGGCCTCAGGGGCCATTGCCACTGAATCATGACCTCCACGCAAGCACATTCCAGCTGTGTGACACTCAGCATGCAGGAGACTGGGAAAGCTATCTTCCTTGGAGGAAGGAAAGTCATACACAGAGTGTGTTTTCAGGCCTCTATTTGCAGCAAGTGTTTTGCTTCTCAGATGTCAGACCTGCAGGCCTGCCCCAAGGACCTCAATTCCAGAGTCAGGGCCATGTGTCTCCCTGCACATTTCGAGCCTTGCAAACACATTCCTGGGTCAGAGAGGTGCTTCCCATGAGGAAGAAGGCTGCGGGAGTGTGTCTGAGGGGGCCAGGTGGCATGCTGGGGTCACCTGGTTGAGGGCACCTTGCACATCCATTGGGCCCCAGGAGAGTAGTTATGGACTCGCCCCTTGCTTGAGATATCCCAAAGCAAGGAGCAATGCTAGCTGTATCAGAAGGAGGAAAACAGCAATGGGATGGATTTTCAAGCAGTTGCTAGGTCACACTGTGTTAGGGTTCCCCAGGAGACATGTGAGAATTTTGGCCCCTAGGCCCGGTATCTAGGGGTGTGCACAGGGTGTTTTCCCCACAGGATCCAAAATGTTCCAGACAGACCTAGGCTCAATAGCTGTTGCTAGGCTGCACCGCTTTAGGCACACCGAGAGAAGCAGGCACACTGTGGCCCGAGGTCCGGTATGCAGGTTCACATATGGGGTGTGTCCCCGTAGGAACCAAGAATTTTCCTGACAGTCCTAGGCTCCCTAGAGCACTCAGGTCTGCTCAGAGGACCGAAGTTCCAGAGGCAGGGTCGTGTATCTCCCCTTCCCTTTGTGATCCTTGCAAAGACATTCCAAGCTGATAGTGGTACTACCCATGAAGAAGCAAGCAGTGGGAGTATATTTGACATGACTGGGTGCCTTGATGGGCTCAGCTCCTCAAGGGGGCCTTTCCTCTCAAAGTAGGCCCCATGTCCGCTTGAGGACGGGGTTGGGCCCTCTTCCCTCCACACTGCCAAAGGGTGGAACAAAGCTAGGTGTCAGAGGTAAGAAAGGAGCAATTGGATGGATTTTCAAGCTCTCACTAGGCTGTACTGCTTCAAGGCCCACTCGAGCAAAACAGGCGCCCTGTGGCCCCTAGGTCGGGTATGCAGGTTCACACACAGGGTGTGTTCCCGTCAAAGCCAAGAATTTTCTGACAGACCTAGGCTCACTAGAATTGTCCTACAGAGCAAAGGGGATGGAAGAGATGTGTGGAGGTGGGTCTGCCTTCCCCTGTGAGTGTGGGGCTACTCCCTATGGCCCCAAGTTGAGGGATAACTGCAACTAAGAAAGGAACTCCAAGAAGGAACTCCAAGAAGCGCTTTTCCAGGAGGCTGGGACAGGGAGTCCGCAGGATGCAGGGAAAGGGAGCCTTCTTCAGGGAAGAAGAGGCAGCCACTCGGGGTGTGTTTGCAAGCCTCTTTGGAAGGCACAGTTTCGCTGATACAATTGAATTCCAGTTCTGCTCAGAGGACTGAAATTTCAGAGGCAGGGCCATGTATCTCCCCTTCCCTTTTCAATCCTTGCAAAGACATTCCTAGCTGATAGTGATACTGCCCATGAGGAAGTAAGCAGCTGGAGTGTGTTTGACATGACTGGGTGCCTTCCTGGGCTCAGCTCCTCAAGGGGACTTTCTACTCAAAGTAGGCCCATTGCCTACTTGGGGAGAGGGTATGGAAGGTTTGCTTCCAAATGGCGAAAAGGTGGAGCAAATCTAGCTTTGTCAGAGGTACGTAAAGTGCAATTTAATGGATTTTCAAGCTGTTGCCAGGCAACACCACTTCAGGGTCCCCTCTCCCAGAAGAAAACAGGCGCCCTGTGGCCCCTAGGTCTGGTATGCAGATTCACACACAGGATGTGTCCCCACAGGAGCCAAGAGTTTTCCTACCAGGCCTAGGCTTACTAGAGCTCTACTATAGAGCAAAGGGGATGGAACAGAAGTGTGGATGTGACTTTGCCTTTACCTTTGACTGTGAGGCCCCTCCATAAGGTCCCAGGCGAAATTGCCCTCGCCCTTGCCCTAACCCTAACCCCAACACGACACCCTAACCCTAACCAACACCGTAACCCTATCCCAGAACCTAACACCAACCCGACCCCCTAACCCTAACCTGACACACTAACCCTAACGCATCATCCCAACGCTAACCTGACATCTTCACCCCTCAGCCCTCACCCTCACCCACACCCCTAACTTCTAACCCCTAAGCCACAATGTAACCCACACCCTAATCCACACCCTTAACCTAACCCACACCCTCCCCCCCACCCTACTCACACCCTCAACCCTAGACTTAACCTGCATCATCTTCAATTTCAGCACTTCTCATGCATCACAAAAGACAAGGGAGTCATATTTCAAACGTGAATCCAAGACCCATTAACCACATAACAGGAATATAAACACTGTGAACACATCATTTAAATCACTTGCACCACCAAATACCTCTCCACCACATATCATATCAATAACAGTGGAACTCATGTATGCCATACATATTGTAACATAGCAATCTAATACCCAACAGTAATCTGGGTAATTATATACACAAGATATATTTAAACCAAAAATATTTAAACAAATTCCAGTTTTTATGATGGTTTTAATCCTCGCAAAAGTAGGATTAACATAATGTTTTTCCACTAGGATCCAAAGCATTGAGCAAAATTGCCGAGGTCCAGCCCCAGCAGGACCAGGAATACCCAAGGGATGAGGTTTCAGAGAGAGACTCGAAGACAGTTTGTGGGCAGGGGGGGACTCGGGCAGGATGCCGGGCAGCTGAAGAGGCCACCCGGCCCTGAGCAGCGAATGCGATGGGGGCAGAGGGAAGCCGCTGAGTAGGGGCGGGCCTGGAATGGCCCAGGGTGCGAGGGCACCTGAGATCTCCTCGCTCCGCTTCCCGCCCCCATCCTCCCAACCCCCGGCACGCACGCCACGCCCGGGCGCTCTGACACTAGCTTCTCCGGAGTTTGGTCACCTGGATTTCTATCCTTGTGCTCAAATGAGTGATGACAGTGTATTGAACAGCTAGGTCATTTCCAAATAATTTAAGCTTAGTGTTTCACAGGACACCCGGACATGAATGCAGAGACCAGCACGGATGCATGGACACCAACCTTGGTAACTGGACAACCAATGGGAAATTACTGTCTGACTCAGGAGAGAGAAAGAAACCCGAACAGATGGAATGAAATGAACAGAAACACAAACTTTGCAACTCACACACTAATTCAATTACAAAAAAAAAAAAAACAACAACACTATAACCATTTCAGAAAAACAATAGACTTCTCCATGACCTTGGTCGGGTGACGAGTTCTAGCACACGACAAAAAAAGCCACCTTTTCCAAATCGTGAATATGTTAGTTCACACATTGACTTTTACATTGAAATGTGTAACAAATCAACTTAAAATCATTGACTCACTACATACTTATGAAGGATTTAAAACATAAAATATGTTCTATAGTATTCAGGAAGCATTTGGCACATGTCTCACTGTATGAGACCCAAAACTGGAACTTAGTTGAAGAGTCAGGATAGTCTAAAAATGAATCCCTAACTAAAAGGAATACACAGGATTATTGTAGATAAAAAAGGTTAAAGAAGAGAAACTAGAAACCAGTCAACAAATGTTTTAGGGGTTAGCTTAGATTGACTAGCCTCTGCATGACTTTTTAAATTTTTCATGTTTGCATCTTCCAAATTTTCCATGCTGAGAATAATACTTTCATATCTGTTTTGAAATCAGTCTCACACTAAAGACAGAAAGACTGGAATAAGAAATAAGAAATGCTTGGGGGAAAGAAAAAATGCTTGAACTAAAGGTGGTACTGATGAAATTATTTGTAGGGCAGCCAAGGAGTCACAGATGTAGAGAACAGACTTATGGACATTGGCAAGGGGGAGGAAGGAGAGGGTGAGATGAATGCCGAGTAAAACTAAAATATATTACCATACGTAAAAACAGATGCCAAAGAAATTTGCTGTATGACTCAGGGGACTCAAAGAGGGGCTCTGCAACAAGCTAGGGGTGGAATGGGGAGGGAAATGGGAGAAAGGTTCAGGAGGGAGGAGACATATGTATACCTGTAGCTCATTCATGCTGATGTTTGGCAACAAAATTCTGTAAAGCAACTATCCTTCAATTGAAAGAAAAAGTCATGTTTGGTCTTACCAAACAAGGTCTTGTGTACTTCTAGCATGGCCTTCTGTTTCGTGCTGCCACCCTTAACTCATTCTTCCATATCATTAAACAGACTAGTCAAGTTTTTGCCAAAAATATCTTGAGCTCCTGCATTATGCTGATCCACTGCCTTCTCATGATCCAGTTTAGAATGGAGACCAAAGAAACCTTTTGTCGTGTCTTCAAGTATTTGAGGCCACACTATGCGACTTTTAAAAATAAATGTGGATAAGACGGATATGACCAAAGCAATCTAGTGACAATATCTGTGCTTCATTAAAGACTTCTGCAGAGAACTAGTAAATTTTATATATAGTATCAGAAGAATTTTTTAAATGCATGCCAACGTTTATTTCTCCTCCGCTAGCCATCTGGACAAGGAAAACTGAGTTTACCAATCAATGTCCATCGTTATGCTCCCTCACCGATTTTTACCCAATATGTGTTACTCAGGCAGGAGACCCTGGTTCAGTTCCTGGGTCAGGAAGATCCGCTGGAGAAGGGATAGGCTACCCACTCCAGTATTAGTGGGCTTTCCTTGTGGCTCAGTTGGTAAAGAATCATTCCTCTTTCACAAGAGTAGCTCAACTCCTCTCAAAGCAAATACAGGACGGTAATAACCATGCAGGACAAAGCTGATTCTGTATATTTATAGTACTCACTCTTGAGCTTGACAGAGGTACTAGATCTGTTACCACATTTCTTTTTCTAAGTAATATCCGCATGTGCAGGTGAAAGTGGCTCAGTTCGTGCCTGACTCTTTGCGGCCCCATTGACTATAGAGTCCGTGGAATTCTCTAGGCCAGAATACTGGAGTGGGTAGCCTATCCCTTCTCCAGGGGATCTTCCCGACCCAGGACTGAAAGTGGGGTCTCCTGCGTTGCAGGCAGATTCTTTACCAGGTGAGCTAGTAGGGCTTCCCTGGTGGCTCAGTTGCTAAAGAATATCTGCATAACTGTCTATCGATTTGGCATTAGCAATCTGTCTGTGAGCAGGGCCGGTCATAAGCAGCTTCTGTGAGAAAACAGAAGCATGTCTGTCTGACTTGCTTCTCCGCGGAGCTTTCACTGTTCTTGCACTAGTGCACATGGCAAGTATTAGGTTCGGTTTCTCAGTGAGAAATTAATGGTTACATTCACAGCTGGCCACTGAGGTACTTAATGGGAGAGGCGAACCCAGCTCTGCCAAGCAGTAGCCAACATGAAATCAGCTATTGTCATTGTAGCCAAGTTCCTTGAATTTGTAGTGTTATTTGCTGTGTTCTTCAAGAAGATGCCTTCGCCCTGCCAGTAAGACATATTTCCATAACACATAGCCATGCACTCAATCGATGTGCATCCTCCAGTAAAGCCCAGCCCCGATGTCTTAGAGGAGCCTCTCTGCCCATTGTCATAAGCCAGTCTAATTTTGTGTGAGACCGTGAAAACTCAGTGTCTTTAATATGCTTGTGCTTCTGACGGGAGGTCTGAGAAGCACTTCTGAAGGTTTATTCCTACAAGTCGTTGTCATATTTATCGAGTCTTTATTTTATATTTTTTCTTATTTTTTACTTCTACCAGTTTCTTGCTACCAACCCGTCTCCCTCCACCCTCGTGCACACACGATCAGTCATGGAATCCCGTGGACTTCAGCCCGCCAGGCTCCTCTGTCCATGGATTTTTCCAGGCAAGAATACTGGAGTGGGTTGCCATTTCCTTCTTCATGTATGGAGTCTTTAAAAATTCCGTCACTGAGGTGTTGCTTCTCCACTTGTACATGCCCTTCTTCCCTACGTGCAGTAGAAGTCATCCCCACTTCCCAACATGTCTGTCTTCCGACCTCTGCAGAATGTATTTCTTGAGCTCACCACAGCGTCAGGATATTCTAGAAAGCCTTCTGATTGCAGTCTCTTCAGGAGGTTACAAGTGCTTCAAACCTCAGGTATTTTACAAAGCACTTTTTACAACCTCAGCTGTAAGGGAAGTCAACATTCAGTGAAAGTCACAGGCTTCCATGGCCTGGACTTGATTATGGGTTGTGCTTTCATAATCATCGTGTTTCATATACCAACTAAGATGTCACTGAGAATTTTTTTTTTTTTCTCATCGTTCTATCTTTCATGTTTATTTAGATATACTATGGGTTTTCCTATATACCTTCCGCTAGTGATGAGGGTCTTATGTCAGTAGAACTTACTGCTACTGATTTCCAGTTAGCTGTGTTAGGACAGGAAAAAGAATGACCAGCTGCTGGATTCTTAAGATTAATTACGAAAACATTATTCATTTTCCTGTGTGCAATCATCCGATTCTAACTTTCTGAAGTAGGCATTCAGAAAAATCACAAAACCGCCTAACTACTAGGCGGTCTCTCATGCAAGTACTGACCAGGCCCGGCCCTACTCAATTTCCCAGATCAGAGGAGATAGGGCACGTTCAGGGTGCTATGGCCTTAGACCTAGGCGGCTGTCAGGCGCCCCAAGAGCTCCGCGTGGCGCCTCCCTTGCGTTCTGACCTGCCCTTCTGGCCTGGGGCCACAGCTCTCCAGCTGGCGTGCGCTGCACTTAAGCCGCACTACCCGCGACTGGACTCCGACAAACCAGGCCCGCAGCTCGGGGGCCAGCAGAGGGCGCCACGGCCCCGCACACCGCCAGCCCCGGCCAGCACCCGTCTGGCCCGGCCGGGGCCTGGCGTGCCTCCGGGACCTGGGGTGGGGGGAGGGGGGGTGGGTAGAGCAGCGAGGACGTCTCGGTGCCCCCTCACCCCCTGCCCCCCACCATCCCGTTCTCTGCTCAGGGTTACGTGGCTCCGGACGGGCGGGTCTTCGGCCCGGGTCCGCGGTCCCCGGAGCCTCCTGCGGGCTTAGAGGCAGCCCAGCCGGGGCCCCAGGCGCACATCCTGCCCGCTGCGCAAACCCCCTGGAGCACATCAGCCCCGCCTATTCGCCCTACCAATACCCGCCCTGCCCCCAATCTGCGGGCCCAGCACAAGTCTTTCCTGAGAGAGCAGAGGAGCGAAAGCCAGGCACACGGACAGGCACTCGCACGCACCCACGCCAGGTGAGACAGAGGCAGAAAGAGACGAGGGTTCAGAGAGAGACTCGAAGACAGCTTGTGGGCAGGGGGGGACTCGGGCAGCATGCCGGGCAGCTGCAGAGGCCACCCGGCCCTGAGCAGCGAATGAGATGGGGGCAGCGGGAAGCCGCTGAGTAGGGGCGGGCCTGGAGAGGCCCAGGGTGCGAGGGCACCTGAAATCTCCTCGATCCGCACCCCACCCCCTTCCTCCCAACCCCCTGCTCGCACGCCACTCCAGGGCGCTCTGACACTAGCTTCTCTGGAGTTTGTTCACCTGAATTTCTATCCTTGTGCTCAACTGAGTGATGACAGTGTATTGAACAGCTAGGTCATTTCCAAATAATTTAAGCTTAGTGTTTCACAGGACACCCGGACATGAATGCAGAGACCAGCACGGATGCATGGACACCAACCTTGGTAACTGGACAACCAATGGGAAATTACTGTCTGACTCAGGAGAGAGAAAGAAACCCGAACAGATGGAACGAATTGAGCAGAAACACAAACTTTGCAACTCACACCCTAATTCAATTACAAAAACAAACAAACAAAAAAAAAACACAAAAACCCAACAACACTATAACCATTTTAGAAAAACAATAGACCTCTCCATGACCTTTGGTCGGGTGAGGAGTTCTAGCACACGACAAAAAAAGCCACCTTTTCCAAATCGTGAATATGTTAGTTCACACATTGACTTTTACATTGAAATGTGTAACAAATAAACTTAAAATCATTGACTCACTACATAAGCATGGAAGTATTTTAAACATAAAATATATTCTATAGTATTCAGGAAGCATTTGGCATATGTCTCACTGTATGAGACCCAAAACTGTAACTTAGTTGAAGAGTCAGGATAGTCTAAAAATGAATCCCTAACTAAAAGGAATACACAGGATTATTGTAGATAAAAAAGGTTAAAGAAGAGAAACTAGAAATCAGTCAATAAATGTTTTAGGGGTTAGCTTAGACTGACTAGCCTCTGCGTGACTTTTTAAATTTTTCATGTTTGCATCTTCCAAATTTTCCTTGCTGAGAATAATACTTTCATATCAGTTTCGAAATCAGTCTCACATTAAAGACAGAAAGACTGGTATAAGAAATAAGAAATCCTTGGGGGAAAAAAAATGCTTGAACTAAAGGTGGTATTGATGAAATTATTTGCAGGTCAGCCAAGGAGTCACAGATGTAGAGAACAGGCTTATGGACATGGGCAAGGGGGAGGAAGCAGAGGGTGAGATGAATGCAGAATAACATGAAAATATATTACCATATGTAAAAACAGATGCCAATGATATTTGCTGTATGACTCAGGGGACTCAAACAGGGGCTCTGCAACAAGCTAGGGGTGGATTGGGGAGGGAAATGGGAGAGAGGTTCAGGAGGGAGGAGACATATGTATACCTGTGGCTCATTCATGCTGATGTTTGGCAACAAAATTCTGTAAAGCAACTATCCTTCAATTGAAAGAAAAAGTCATGTTTGGACTTACCAAACAAGGTCTTGTGTACTTCTAGCATGGCCTTCTGTTTCGTGCTGCCACCCTTAACTCATTCTTCCATATCATTAAACAGACTAGTCAAGTTTTTCCAAAAATATCTTGAGCTCCTGCATTATGCTGATCCACTGCCTTCTCACGATCCAGTTTAGAATGGAGACCAAAGAAACCTTTTTTCGTGTCTTCAAGTATTTGAGGCCACAATATGCGAATTTTAAAAATAAATGTGGATAAGACGGATATGACCAAAGCAATCTAGTGACAATATCTGTGCTTCATTAAAGACTTCTGCAGAGAACTAGTAAATTTTATATATAGTATCAGAAGAATTTTTTAAATGCATGCCAACGTTTATTTCTCCTCCGCTAGCCATCTGGACAAGGAAAACTGAGTTTACCAATCAATGTCCATCGTTATGCTCCCTCACCGATTTTTACCCAATATGTGTTACTCAGGCAGGAGACCTTGGTTCAGTTCCTGGGTCAGGAACATCCGCTGGAGAAGGTATAGGCTACCCACTCCAGTATTAGTGGGCTTTCCTTGTGGCTCAGTTGGTAAAGAATCATTCCTCTTTCACAAGACTAGCTCAACTCCTCTCAAAGCAAATACAGGATGGTAATAACTATGCAGGACAAAGCTGATTCTGTATATTTATAGTACTCACTCATGAGCTTGACAGAGGTACTAGATCTGTTACCACATTTCTTTTTCTAAGTAATATCCGCATGTGCAGGTGAAAGTGGCTCAGTTCGTGCCTGACTCTTTGCTGCCCCAAGGACTATAGAGTCCGTGGAATTCTCTAGGCCAGAATACTGGAGTGGGTAGCCTATCACTTCTCCAGGGGATCTTCCCGACCAAGGACTGAAAGCAGGTTTTTCTGCGTTGCAGGCAGATTCTTTACCAACTGAGCTAGTAGGGCTTCCCTGGTCGCTCAGTTGCTAAAGAATATCTGCATAACTGTCTATCGATTTGGCATTAGCAATCTGTCTGTGAGCAGGGCCGGTCATAAGCAGCTTCTGTGAGAAAACAGAAGCATGTCTGTCTGACTTGCTTCTCCGCGGAGCTTTCAATGTTCTTGCGCTAGTGCACATGGCAAGTATTAGGTTAGGTTTCTAAGTGAGAAACTAATGGCTACATTCACAGCTGGCCACTGAGGTACTTAATGGGAGAGGCGAACCCAGCTCTGCCAAGCAGTAGCCAACATGAAATCAGCTATTGTCATTGTAGCCAAGTTCCTTGAATTTGTAGTGTTATTTGCTGTGTTCTTCAAGAAGATGCCTTCGCCCTGCCAGTAAGACATATCTCCATAACACATAGCCATGCACTCAATCGATGTGCATCCTCCAGTAAAGCCCTGCCCCGATGTCTTAGAGGAGCCTCTCTGCCCATTGTCATAAGCCAGTCTAATTTTGTGTGAGACCGTGAAAACTCAGTGTCTTTATTACGCTTGTGCTTCTGACGGGAGGTCTGAGAAGGCACTTCTGAAGGTTTATTCCTACAAGTCGTTGTCATATTTATCGAGACTTTATTTTATATTTTTTCTTATTTTTTACTTCTACCAGTTTCTTGCTACCAACCCGTCTCCCTCCACCCTCGTGCACACACGATCAGTCATGGAATCCCGTGGACTTCAGCCCGCCAGACTCCTCTGTCCATGGATTTTTCCAGGCAAGAATACTGGAGTGGGTTGCCATTTCCTTCTCCATGTATGGAGTCTTTAAAGATTCCGTCACTGAGGTGTTGCTTCTCCACTTGTACATGCCTTTTCTCCCTACGTGCAGTAGAAGTCATCCCCATTTCCCAACATGTCTGTCTTCCGACCTCTGCAGAATGTATTTCTTGAGCTCACCACAGCGTCAGGATATTCTAGAAAGCCTTCTGATTGCAGTCTCTTCAGGAGGTTACAAGTGCTTCAAACCTCAGGTATTTTACAAAGCACTTTTTACAACCTCAGCTGAAAGGGAAGTCAACATTCAGTGAAAGTCACAGGCTTCCATGGCCTGGACTTGATTATGGGTTGTGCTTTCATAATCATCGTGTTTCATATACCAACTAAGATGTCACTGAGAATTTTTTTTTTTTCTCATCGTTCTATCTTTCATGTTTATTTAGATATACTATGGGTTTTCCTATATACCTTCCGTTAGGGATGAGGGTCTTAAGTTCGTAGAACTTACTGCAACTGACTTCCAGTTAGCTGTGTTAGGACAGGAAAAAGAATGACCAGCTGCTGGATTCTTAAGATTATGTATGAAAACATTATTCATTTTCCTGTGTGCAGTCATCCGATTCTAACTTTCTGAAGTAGGCATTCAGAAAAATCACAAAACCGCCTAAGTACTAGGCAGTCTCCCATGCAATACTGACCAGGCCCGGCCCTACTAAATTTCCCAGATCAGAGGAGATAGGGCAGGTTCAGGGTGCTATGGCCTTAGACCGAGGCGGCTGTCAGGTGCCCCAAGAGTTCCGCGTTGCGCCTCCCTTGCGTTCTGACCTGCCCTTCGGGCCTGGGGATACATCTCTCTAGCTGGTGAGCGCTGCACTTGAGCGGCACGACCCGCGACTGGACTCCGACCAACCAGGGCCAGCAGCTCGGGGGCCAGCGGAGGGCTCCACGGCCCCGCACACCGCCAGCCCTGGCCAGCACCCGATTGGCCCGGCCGGGGCCTGGCGTACCTGCGGGACCTGGGGTGGGGGGTGGGCGGGTGGGTAGAGCAGCGAGGACGTCTCGGTGCCTCCTCAACCCCTGCCCCCTACCATTCCGTTCACTGCTTAGGGTCACGTGTCTCAGGACGGGCGGGGCTTCGGCCCGGGGCCATGGTCCACGGAGCCTCCTGTGGGCTTAGAGGCAGCCCAGCCGGGGCCACAGGTGCACATCTTTCCCGCTGCGCAAACCCCCTGGACCACATCAGCCCCGCCTTTTCGCCCTACTGAGACCCGCCCTGCCCCCACTCTGCCGACCCAGCACAAGGCTTTCCTGAGAGAGCAGACTAGCGAAAGCCAGGCACATGGACAGAAACTCGCACGCACCCACGCCAGGTGACAGAGAGGCAGAAAGAAACGAGGGTTCAGAGAGAGACTCGAAGACAGCTTGTGGGCAGGGGGGGACTCAGGCAGCATGCCGGGCAGCTGCAGAGGCCACCTGCCCTGAGCAGCGAATGCGATGGGGGCAGGGGGAATCCGCTGAGTAGGGGCGGGCCTGGAGAGGCCCAGGGTGCAAGGGCACCTGAGATCTCCTCGCTCCGCGCCCCGCCCCCGTCCTCCCAACCCCCTGCAGGCACGCCACGCTGGGGGGCTCTGACACTAGCTTCTCGGGAGTTTGGTCACCTGAATTTCTATCCTTGTGCTCATCTGAGTGATGACAGTGTAGTGAACAGCTAGGTCATTTCCAAATAAATTAAGCTTAGTGTTTCACAGGACACCCAGACATGAATGCAGAGACCAGCACGGATGCATGGACACCAACCTTGGTAACTGGACCACCAATGGGAAATTACTGTCTGACTCAGGAGAGAGAAAGAAACCCGAACAGATGTAATGAAATGAACAGAAACACAAACTTTGCAACTCACACCCTAATACAATTACAAAAAAAAGAAAAAAAAAACAACAACAACACTATAATCATTTTAGAAAAACAATAGACCTCTCCATGACCTTTGGTCGGGTGAGGAGTTCTAGCACACGACAAAAAAATCCACCATTTCCAAATCGTGAATATGTTAGTTCACACATTGACTTTTACATTGAAATGTGTAACAAATAAACTTAAAATCATTCACTCACTACATAAGCATGGAAGTATTTTAAACATAAAATATGTTCTATAGTGTTCAGGAAGCACTTGGCATCTCTGTAAGTGCATCAGACCCAAAACTGGAACGCAGTGGAAGAGTCAGGATAGCCTAAAAATGAATCCCTAACTAAAAGGAACACACAGGATTACTGTAGATAAAAAAGGTTAAAGAAGAGAAGCTAGAAATCAGTCAATAAATGTCTTAGGGGTTAGCTTAGAGTGACTAGCCTCTGCATGACTCTTTAAATTTTTCATGTTTGCAGCTTCCAAATTTTCCATGGTGAGAATCATACTTTCGCCTGCAAACCAGAGTGACTTGGGGACACAAAGGTAGAAGTCGATATTTTTCTTTGCCTATGTCTGAATATTTACAGTCAGAGGTAGAAAAGGAGGAGTCTGTCCCTTGTCTAGATGAGGTCAATCCCCAGGTGTGGGATGTCTCCAGCCCTGGTTTAGCCATAAATGTTCCACCAGTAAAGATTTCTCTGAGACCAAATGCTCCCTAGCCCTGGAAAAGACAATATCCCTTAAAACCAGTAGCTCTTGAGGGTCTTAGACCATTAGTTAACAAATACCGAGATACTGGAACTCGAATCAGCTGTGAGTCCCCCTGCAACACCCGAATCTTGCCCGTTCAAAAACCAGATGGATCTTACCGATTCGTCCAGGATCTAAGAGCTGTTAATGAAGCTGTGGTTCCCATCCACCCCATAGTCCCAAACCTCCTTTCCCACGTCCCAGGAAATGCCAAGTACTTCTCAGTCTTGGACCTTCAAGGTGCTGTCTTTTCCATTCCTCTCCATCCTGAATCCCAAAAACTCTTTGCTTTTGAGTGGCGGGACTTGGAAACAAGAGAGACCATACAACTCTCGACTGGACTCGACTACCCCAAGGGTTTAGGGACAGCCCTCATATCTTCGGGACTTCCTCGGCGAGAGAACTAAGGGAATTAACTTTAACAAACAGTAGTCTAATACAGTATGTGGATGACTTGCTCATAGCTAGGCCAGATTTTACCAGCTCTCAAATGGACACTATTTAAAACGCTAACTTTCCTGTATGAAAAGGGTTATCGAGTATCCCCCAAGTAGGCTCAGATTAGCTTAACCCAAGTAAAATACCTTGGATTTATAATTACGGAGAGGAAAAGAATGCCTGACCCCGAGGGGAGATCCCTCATCTTAAATACCCCGTACCCCCAAACAAAACAACAGCTTAGGAGATTTTTAGGAAGGACCGGGTTTTGCAGGATCTGGGTTCCTAATTATGGCAATCTGGCCAGACCACTATATGAAAATTTAAGGGGGAAAGAGGAAGAGCCACTCGACTGGCATGAGACCTGCAAGGTGGCCTTTAATGCCCTAAAAGAGTCCATCACTACAGCCCCAGCTTTAGGCGTCCCAAACCTGGAGAAGCCTTTTAGACTCTAAGTTTCTGAAAGGACAGGAACTGCTCTTGGGGTGTTAGGGCAGATGATGGGGCCCATATTACAACCTGTGTCTTATCTCTCAAAATAACTAGAGGAGGTGGCCAGAGTGTGGCCCACTTGCCTCAGGGCAGTAGCAGCCACCGCTCTTATGGTTAAGGAGGCATCTAAGCTGACCCTGGGTCAGCCCACCACAGTGTATACGCCTCACCGGGTGCAAGCAGTCTTGGAAACGAAAGGGGACAGGTGGATGACAGGGGTAGGATCACCCAACACCAAGCCCTCCTCCTTGACACTCCAGAAATAAAGTTGAGGGTCTGCCAGACTTTAAATCCATCAACCTTACTGCCAGATCCCCCTACCTCCCCTTTGGATCACCAATGCATACAAATCACAGACGAGTTATACTCTTCTCGCCGGGACCTATCAGAGACACCTTTATCTGACCAAGAGGAAAACTGGCACACAGATGGCAGCAGTTTTGAAGAAAAGGGAGAGAGGAAAGCAGGATATGCTGTACCAAGCCTGGAAGAAACTAAGGAAAGTGGGTCTCTTCCCCCAGACACCTCAGCCCAGAAAGCTGAACTTTTTGCCCTGACAAGATCTTTGGAGTTAGGAGAAGGAAAGAGGATTAATGTGTGTATGGACTCTAAGTATGCTTTCCTCATTCTGCATGCCCGTGCAGCAATTTGGAAAGAAAGAGGGATGCTCAGTACCCGAAGCTCTGCTATTAAACACAAAGAGCTCATTCTCAGGCTCCTGGAGGCAGTCAAACTTCTTGCAAAATTAGATGTCATCCACTGCAAGAGTCACCAAAAGGGGCAAGAAAAAGAGGCTCAGGGAAATAGGAAAGCTGATCAAGAGGCAGGACGAGCTGCCGGGGAAGCTACCTCTGCCACTGCTAACTGCCCCCTTTTCCCCAAGGAAACCCTGACTCCAGATTTTACCCCAGGGGGACATTCCCGATATGCTGAGCGGGGCTGGGAGATTGGGTCACATGGGTGGTTTCAGCCTGAACAGGCCCAAATAATACTCCCTGATTCTCAGATTTAAAACATTACTAACTCCTTACATAAGAGCGCCCATTTTGGAAAAGATAATCTAGAAATCTTGCTTAAGCCTATGCTCTCCCATCCCCAGTTAGCTAAGGTTGTTAAACAGGTCACACAAAATTGTGACACCTGTCTAAAAAATAACCCAAAAACCAGACCTCCTCTAATTACACCTGTTCAACATCGGGGATCATACCCAGGAGCGGACTGGCAAGTAGAATTTACAGCCATGCCCAAGACCCAAGGGTTTCTTACTTGCTAGTCTTTATTGACATATTCACAGGATGGATCGAAGCGTTCCCTACTGAGACAGAGAGAGCTACAGAAGTCTGTAAAGCTCTGCTGAAGGAGATAGTGCCTAGGTTTGGGCTGCCTCGGTCACTTCAGAGTGACAACGGGCCCTCACTTACAGCCACGATACCCAGAACCTAGCCGCATGCTTAGGCATAAAATACCAGCTCCGCTCATCCTGGAGGCCTCAAGCTTCAGGAAAGGTGGAGAGAGCCAACCAGACTCTTAAAAGGGCTCTGGCTAAGCGATGTCAGAAACACATAATAAGTGGACACATATGCTGCCCATAGCCCTCATGAGGCTACGGACAGCCCCCAAACGGCCACTATTGTTAAGTCCTTATGAAATGATGTATGTACGTCCATTCTTAACTTCTGATTTGTTTCTTGACGAGGATGCCAATACACTCTTAAAACATATAATTGACCTGGGAAGGTTTCAGCAAGAACTCCAACGGTATGGAGAACAAACCACAGGAAGACTTGAAAAATCCCCAGGTAAAGCCAGGGGATCAAGTATCAGTAAAGACCTGGCAAGAAAAAGGGAGTCCAAACCAGCTGTCCGAGAAATGGACAGGGCCATATCAGGTTGTTCTAGTGACTTCAACTGCTGTAAAAGTGAAGGGTCTATCTGCCTGGGTCCACAATTCTAGAATAAAACCCTATGGCCTACAGGAGGGGGAGACAGAAAATGAGACTCCAAAGCCAGAGGACAGCTATTCCTGTGAACCTGTTGAAGATCTCAGGCTCTTGTTCAAGCAGAACCCCATCAATCCTGTCTCAGATAAGTAAAATGCATCATATGATGTTCTTCCTCTTTCTAATCATATCTCCCTGTATGGCTATTGATCTCTCCCTAAACGACGCATGTTCACTTGAAAATCACACTGCTTCTCAACCCAACCTAAGCAGCCCGGGCTGCATCTGCATTAATGACAAAGGTTGGGGGTATGTCCAACCCATCCCAGGGTATCAATATCAAAGCCCCACCCATCCAGCCGAACTATGGGCTGTTACTCAGCGCCCCCATGTGGTCGTAATATGGCCTTTTGAGAAAAGGGGGGAAAAAAAAACTTTATGTCTTGATACCAGTAACAACTGTCTCTATTTACCCCCTGGATGACATCTGCAATCCCACCTGAGCCCTTATTTTCTCTCATGACTAACATCCCCCAAGTGACCTTCCCTATCTCTCTAAAAAGCCACTCCCTAACAGGGGTGTCAGTGAGAAATCTAGACGACTCACAATGTGGGGTGACCATCACAGTTGAAACTGATGGGGAAAACCGGGACAGGCCCTGCAGCTGGGAGACCACCCGAGGCCACCCCCGGCCAGCACCCGCCTGGCCCGGCCCGGGGCACTTCCCGGACCCCAAGCGGCCTGGCAAGGCTGCGGGAGCTCTGGCGGGGGTTGTGGAGGGGGGTGGCATGAGCGGGGAGGACGTCTCGGTGCCCTCCCTCCCTGGGCCTCTTCGGCCCCGCCCCCGGTCGGCGGCGCGACGCACCGCCCCCCACCCCCCGCACCCCACCAGCCGGTCGCCGTTCAGGGTCACGAGGCTCCGGACGTGGGTGGCTTTGTCCCGGGGCCGCGGTCCCCGGAGCCTCTTGCGGGCTTAGGGGCAGCCCAGCCGGGGCCCCAGGCACCCATCCTGCCGGCTGCGCAAACCCCCTGGAGCGCCTCAGCCCCGCCTTTTCGCCCTACCCAGGCCCGCCCCGCCCCCACGCCGCGGGCCAAGCACAGGACTTTACTGGGAGAGCAGAGGAGCGACAGCCAGGCACAAGGACAAGGACTCGCACGCACCCACGCCAGGTGAGACAGAGGCAGAAAGATTCGAGGGTTCAGAGAGAGACTGGAAGACAGCGTGTGGGCAGGGGGGGCCTCGGGCAGGATGCTCTGCAGCTGCAGAGACCACCCGGCCCTGAGCAGCCAAAGCGATGGGGGCGGGGTTAGGCAACCGAGCAGCGGCGGGCCTGGAGAGGCCCAGGGTGGGAGGACACCTGAGATCTCCGCGCTCCGCGCCCCGCCCCCCTCCCCCCAACCCCCTGCACGCATGCCACGCCGGGGCGCTCTGACACTAGCTTCTCTGGAGTTTTGTCACTTGAATTTCTCTCCCTCTGCTCAACTGAGTGATGACAGTGTATTGAACAGCTAGGTCATTTCCAAATAAATTAAGCTTAGTGTTTCACAGGACTCCTGGACATGTATGGAGAGACAAGCACGGATGCATGAACACCAACCTTGGTAATTAGACAACCAATGGGAAATTACTGTCTGACTCAGGAGATAGAAAGAAACCCAAATAGATGGAATGAAATGAACAGAAACACAAACTTTGCAACTCACACTGTAACTCAATTACAAAAAAAGAAAATAAGACAAAAAACAAAAAAAAAACACTATAACCATTTTAGAAAAACAATAGACCTCTCCATGACCTTTGGGCGGTGAGGAGTTCAAACACACAACAAAAAAAAGCCAACTTTTCCAAGTCGTGAATATGTTAGTTCACACATTGACTTTTACATTGAAATGTGTAACAAATAAACTTAAAATCATTCACTCACTACATAAGCATGGAAGTATTTTAAACATAAAAAATGTTCTATAGTATTCAGGAAGCACTTGGCACATCTATAAGTGTATCAGACCCAAAACTGGAACGTAGTGGAAGAGTCAGGATAGTCTAAAAATGAATCCCTAACTAAAAGGAATACATAGGATTACTTTAGATAAAAAAGGTTAAAGAAGAGAAGCTAGAAATCAGTTAATAAATGTCTTAGGGGTTAGCTTAGAGTGACTAGCCTCTGCGTGACTCTTTACATTTTTCATGTTTGCAGCTTCCAAATTTTCCATGGTGAGAATCATACTTTTGACTCCAAACCAGTGTGACTTGGGGACACAAATGTAGAAGTCGATAATTTTCTTTGCCTATGTCTGAATATTTACAGTCAGAGGTAGAAAAGGAGGAGTCTGTCCCTTGTCTAGATGAGGTCAATCCCCAGGTGTGGGATGTCTCCAGCCCTGGTTTAGCCATAAATGTTCCACCAGTAAAGATTTCTCTGAGACCAAATGCTCCCTAGCCCTGGAAAAGACAATATCCCTTAAAACCAGAAGCTCTTGAGGGTCTTAGACCATTAGTTAACAAATACCGAGATACTGGAACTCGAATCAGCTGTGAGTCCCCCTGCAACACCCCAATCTTGCCCGTTCAAAAACCAGATGGATCTTACCGATTCGTCCAGGATCTAAGAGCTGTTAATGAAGCTGTGGTTCCCATCCACCCCATAGTCCCAAACCTCCTATCCCACGTCCCAGGAAATGCCAAGTACTTCTCAGTCTTGGACCTTCAAGGTGCTTTCTTTTGCATTCCTCTCCATCCTGAATCCCAGAAACTCTTTGCTTTTGAGTGGCGGGACTTGGAAACAAGAGAGACCATACAACTCTCGACTGGACTCGACTACCCCAAGGGTTTAGGGACAGCCCTCATATCTTCGGGACTTCCTCGGGCAGAGAACTAAGGGAATTAACTTTAACAAACAGTAGTCTAATACAGTATGTGGATGACTTGCTCATAACTAGGCCAGATTTTACCAGCTCTCAAATGGACACTATTTAAAACGCTAACTTCCCTGTATGAAAAGGGTTATCGAATATCCCCCATGTAGGCTCAGATTAGCTTAACCCAAGTAAAATACCTTGGATTTATAATTACGGAGAGAAAAAGAATGCCTGACCCCGAGGGGAGATCCCTCATCTTAAATACCCCGTACCCCCAAACAAAACAACAGTTTAGGGGATTTTTAGGAAGGACCGGGTTTTGCAGGATCTGGGTTCCTAATTATGGCAATCTGGCCAGACCCCTATATGAAAATTTAAGGGGGAAAGAGGAAGAGCCACTCGACTGGCATGAGACCTGCAAGGTGGCCTTTAATGCCCTAAAAGAGTCCATCACTACAGCCCCAGCTTTAGGCCTCCCCAACCTGGAGAAGCCTTTTACACTCTATGTTTCTGGAAGGACAGGAACTGCTCTTGGGGTGTTAGAGCAGATGATGGGGCCCGTATTACAACCTGTGGCTAATCTCTCAAAATAACTGGATGAGGTGGCTAGAGGGTGGCCCACTTGCCTCCGGACAGTAGCAGCCACTGCTCTTATGGTTAAGGAGGCATCTAAGCTGACCCTGGGTCAGCCCACCACAGTGTATACACCTCACCGGGTGCAAGCAGTCTTGGAAACGAAAGGGGACAGGTGGATGACAGGGGGAAGCATCACCCAATACCAAGCCCTCCTCCTTGACACTCCAGAAATAAAGTTGAGGGTCTGCCAGACTTTAAATCCAGCAACCTTACTGCCAGATCCCCCTACCTCCCCTCTGGATCACCAATGCATACAAATCACAGACGAGTTATACTCTTCTCGCCGGGACCTATCAGAGACACCTTTATCTGACCCAGAGGAAAACTGGCACACAGATGGCAGCAGTTTTGTAGAAAAGGGAGAGAGGAAAGCAGGATATGCTGTAGTGAGCCTGGAAGAAACTAAGGAAAGTGGGTCTCTTCCCCCAGACACCTCAGCCCAGAAAGCTGAACTTTTTGCCCTGACAAGATCTTTGGAGTTAGGAGAAGGAAAGAGGATTAATGTGTGTATGGACTCTAAGTATGCTTTCCTCATTCTGCATGCCCGTGCAGCAATTTGGAAAGAAAGAGGGATGCTCAGTGCCCGAAGCTCTGCTATTAAACACAAAGAGCTCATTCTCAGGCTCCTGGAGGCAGTCAAACTTCCTGCAAAATTAGCTGTCATCCACTGCAAGAGTCACCAAAAGGGGCAAGAAAAAGAGGCTCAGGGAAATAGGAAAGCTGATCAAGAGGCAGGAGAGCTGCCGGGGAAGCTACCTCTGCCACTGCTATCTGCCCCCTTTTCCCCAAGGAAACCCTGACTCCAGATTTTCTCCAGGGGGACATTCCCAATATGCTGAGCGGGGCTGGGAGATTGGGTCACATGGGTGGTTTCAGCCTGATCAGGCCCAAATAATACTCCCTGGTTCTCAGGTTTAAAACATTACTAACTCCTTACATAAGAGCACCCATTTTGGAAAAGATAATGTAGAAATCTTGCTTAATCCTATTCTCTCCCATCCCCAGTTAGCTAAGGTTGTTAAACAGGTCACACAAAATTGTGACACCTGTCTAAAAAATAACCCAAAAACCAGACCTCCTCTAATTACACCTGTCCAACATCGGGGATCATACCCAGGAGCGGATTGGCAAGTAGAATTTACAGCCATGCCCAAGACCCAAGGGTTTTCTTACTTGATAGTCTTTATTGACACATTCACAGGATGGATCGAAGCGTTCCCTACTGAGACAGAGAGAGCTACAGAAGTCTTTAAAGCTCTTCTGAAGGAGATAGTGCCTAGGTTTGGCCTGCCTCGGTCACTTCAGAGTGACATTGGGCCCTCACTTACAGCCACGATACCCCAGAACATAGCCACATGCTTAGGCATAAAATACCAGCTCCGCTCATCCTGGAGGCCTCAAGCTTCAGGAAAGGTAGAGAGAGCCAACCAGACTCTTCAAAGGGCTCTGGCTAAGCTATGTCAGAAACACATAATAAGTGGACACATATGCTGCCCATAGCCCTCATGAGGATACGGACATCCCCCAAACGGCCACTATTGTTAAGTCCTTATGAAATGATGTATGGACGACCATTCTTAACTTCTGATTTGTTTCTTGACGAGGATGCCAATACACTCTTAAAACATATAATTGACCTGGGAAGGTTTCAGCAAGAACTCCAACAGTATGGAGAACAAACCACAGGAAGACTTGAAAAATCCCCAGGTAAAGCCAGGGGATCAAGTATCAGTAAAGACCTGGCAAGAAAAAGGGAGTCCAAACCAGCTGTCCGAGAAATGGACAGGGCCATATCAGGTTGTTCTAGTGACTTCAACTGCTGTAAAAGTGAAGGGTCTCCCTGCCTGGGTCCACAATTCTAGAATAAAACCCTATGGCCTACAGGAGGGGGAGACAGAAACTGAGACTCCAAAGCCAGAGGACAGCTATTCCTGTGAACCTGTTGAAGATCTCAGGCTCTTGTTCAAGCAGAACCCCATCAATCCTGCCTCAGATAAGTAAAATGCATCATATGATGTTCTTCCTCTTTCTAATCATATCTCCCTGTATGCCTATTGATCTCTCCCTAAACGAGGCATGTTCACTTGCAAACCACACTGCTTCTCAACTCAACCTAAGCAGCCCGGGCTGCATCTGCATTAATGACAAAGGTTGGGGGTATGTCCAACCCATCCCAGGGTATCAATATCAAAGGCCCACCCATCCAGCCGAGCTATGGGCTGTTACTCAGCGCCCCCATGTGGTCGTAATATGGCCTTTTGGGGAAAGGGGGAAAAAAAACTTCATGTCTTGGTACCAGCAACAACTGTCTCTTTTTACCCCCTGGATGACATCTGCAATCCCACCTGAGCCCTTATTTTCTCTCATGACTAACATCCCCCAAGTGACCTTCCCTATCTCTCTAAAAAGCCACTCCCTAACAGGGGTGTCAGTGAGAAATCTAGACGACTCACAATGTGGGGTGACCATCACTGTTGAAACTGATGGGAAAAACCGGGTCAGGCCCTGCAGCTGGGAGACCAGCCGACGCCACCCCTGGCCAGCACGCGCCTGGCCCGGACCGGGGCGCTTCCCGGACCCCGAGCGGCCTGGCGAGGCTGCGGGAGCTCTTGCGGGGGTTAGGGAGGGGGGTGGCTTGAGCGGGGAAGACGTCTCGTTGCTCCCGCACCCCCGCCCCCCACCATCCCGTTCGCTGCTCAGGGTCACGTGGCTCCGGACGACCGGGGCGTCGGCCCGGGGCTGCGGTCCCCGGAGCCTCCTGCGGGCTTAGGGGCAGCCCAGCCGGGGCCCCAGGCGCCCATCCTGCCGGCTGTGCAAACCCCCTGGAGCACCTCAGCCCCGCCCTGTCCCCAAACCGAGGCCCGCCCTGCCCCCACGCCACGGGCCCAGCACAGGTCCTTCCTGAGAGAGCGGACGAGCGACAGCCAGGCACACGGACAGGCACTCACACGCACCCACGTCAGGTGAGACAGAGGCAGAAAGAGATGAGGGTTCAGAGAGACACCGGAAGACAGCGAGTGGGCAGGGGGGGCTTTGGGCAGGATGCCGGGCAGCTGCAGAGACCACCCGGCCCTGAGCAGCAAACGCGATGGGGGCGGGGGGAGGCTGCCGAGCAGAGGCAGGCCTGCAGAGGCCCAGGTTGGGAGGGCACCTGAGATATCCGCGGTCCGCGCCCCTCCGACCCCAACCACCTGAACGCACGCCCCTCTCCAACGAAAGATTCTCCGGAGTTTGATCACCTGAATTTCTATCCTTGTGCTCAACTGAGTGATGACAGTATATTGCACAGCTAGGTCATTTCCAAATAAATTAAGCTTAGTGTTTCACAGGACACCCGGACATGAATGCAGAGACCAGCACGGATGCATGGACACCAACCTTGGTAACTGGACAACCAATGGGAAATTACTGTCTGACTCAGGAGAGAGAAAGAAACCCGAACAGATGGAAAAAAATGAACAGAAACACAAACTTTGCAACTCACACCCCAATTCAATTACCGAAAAAAACAACAACACTATAACCATTTTAGAAAATCAATAGACCTCTCCATGACCTTTGGTCCGGTGAGGAATTTCTTTCACACAACAAAAAAAGCCACCTTTTCCAAATCGAGAATATGTTAGTTCACGCATTGATTTTACATTGAAATGTGTAACAAATAAACTTAAAATCATTGACTCACTACATACTTATGAAGGATTTAAAACATAAAATATGTTCTATAGTATTCAGGAAGCACTTGGCACATCTGTAAGTGTATCAGACCCCAAACTGGAACTTAATGGAAGAGTCAGGATAATCTAAAAATGAATCCTTAACTAAAAGGAATACACAGGATTACGTAGATCAAAAAGGTTAAAGAAGAGAAACTAGAAATCAGTCAATAAATGTTTTAGGGGTTAGCCTAGAGTGACTAGCCTCTGCGTTACTTTTTAAATTTTTCTTGTTGGCATCTTCCAAATTTTCCATGCTGAGAATAATACTTTCATTTCACTTTAGAGATTAGTCTCACACTAAAGACAGTAAGAGTGGAATAAGAAATAAGAAATGCTTGGGGGGGGGGGGAAGAAATGCTTGAACTAAAGGTGGTACTGATGAAATTATTTGCAGGGCAGCCAAGGAGTCACAGATGTAGAGAACAGACTTATGGACACGGGCAGGGGGGAGGAAGGAGAGGGTGAGATGAATGCAGAGGAACATGGAAACATAGTACCATACGTTAAAAGAGATGCCAATGCAATTTGCTGTATGACTCAGGGGACTCAAACAGGGGCTCTGCAACAAGCTAGAGGGGTGGAATGAGGAGGAGGAGACCGGAGAGAGGTTCAGGAGGGAGGAGACATATGTACACCTGTGGCTCATTCACGTTGATGTTCGGCAACAAAATTCTGTAAAGCAACTATCCTTCAATTGAAAGAAAAAGTCATGTTTGGACTTACCAAACAAGGTCTTGTGTACTTATAGCATGGCCTTCTGTTTCGTGCTGCCATCCTTAATTCATTCTTCCATATCATTAAACAGACTAGTCAAGTTTTTGCCAAAAACATCTTGAGCTCCTGCATCATGCCGATCAACTGCCTTCTCTCGATCCAGTATAGAATGGAGATCAAAGAAACTTTTTGTCGTTTCTTCAAGTGATTGAAGCCACTCTATGTGATTTTAAAAAATAAATGTGGATAAGACGGATATGACCAAAGCAATCTAATGAGAATATCTGTGCTTCATTAAAGACTTCTGCAGAGAACTAGTACATTTTTTGTATAGTATCAGAAGAATTTTTTAAATCCACACCAACATTTCTTTCGCCTCCGCTAGCCATCTAGACAAGGAAAACTGATTTTACCAATCAATGTCCCTAGTTCTGCCCACTCACCGATTTTTACCCAATATGTGTTAATCAGGCAGGAGACCCTGGTTCAGTTCCTGGGTCAGGAAGATCTGCTGGAGAAGGGATAGGCTACCCACTCCAGTATTAGTGGGTTTCCCTTGTGGCTCAGTTGGTAAAGAATCATTCCTCTGTACCAAGAGTAGCTCAACTCCTCTCAAAGCAAATACAGGATGGTAGTAACTATGCAGGACAAAGCTGATTCTATATATTTATAGTACTCACTCATGAGCTTGACAGAGGTCCTAGATCTGTTACCACATTTTTTTTTAAGTGATATCTGCATGTGCAGGTGAAAGTGGCTCAGTTCGTGCCTGACTCTTTGCGGCCCTAAGGACTATACAATCCATTAAATTCTCTAGGCCAGAATACTGGTGTGGGTAGCCTATCTCTTCTCCAGGGGATCTTCCCGACCCAGGACTCAAAGCGGGGTCTCCTGCGTTGCAGGCAGATTCTTTAGCAACTGAGCTAGTAGGGCTTCCCTGGTGGCTCAGTAGCTAAAGAATATCTGCATAACTTTCTATCGATTTGGAATTAGCAATCTGTCTGTGAGCAGGGCCGGTCATAAGCAGCTTCTGTGAGAAAACGGAAGCATGTCTGCCTGACTTGCTTCTCTGGGGAGATTTCACTGTTCTTGTGCTAGTGCACATGGCAAGTTTCTAAGTGAGAAAGTAATGCCTACTATCACAGCTGGCCACTGAGGTACTTAATGGCAGAGGCAATCCCAGCTCTGCCAAGCAGTAGCCATCACGAAATCAGCTATTGTCATTGTAGCCAAGATCTGTGAATTTGTGGTGTTATTTGCTGTGTTCTTCAAGAAGATGCCTTCGCCCTGCCAGTAAGACATATTTCCATAACACATAGCCATGCACTCAATCGATGTGCATCCTCCAGTAAAACCCAGCCCCGATGTCTTAGAGGAGCCTCTCTGCCCATTGTCATAAGCCAGTCTAATTTTGTGTGAGACCGTGAAAACTCAGTGTCTTTTTTACGCTTGTGCTTCTGACGGGAGATCTGAGAAGGCACTTCTGAAGGTTTATTCCTACAAGTCGTTGTCATATTTATCGAGTCTTTATTTTATATTTTTTCTTATTTTTTACTTCTACCAGTTTCTTGCTACCAACCCGTCTCCCTCCACCCTCGTGCACACACGGTCAGTCATGGAATCCCGTGGACTTCAGCCCGGCAGACTCCTCTACCCATGGATTTTTCCAGGCAAGAATACTGGAGTGGGTTTCCATTTCCTTCTCCATGTGTGGAGTCTTTAAAGATTCCATCACTGAGGTGTTGCTTCTCCACTTGTACATGCCCTTCCTCCCTAAGTGCAGTAGAAGTCATCCCCACTTCCCAACATGTCTGTCTTCCGTCCTCTGGAGTATGTATTGCTTGAGCTCTCCACACCATCAGGATATACTAGAAAATCTTCTGATTGCAGTCTCTTCGGGAGGTTACAAGTGCGTCAAACCTCAGAATTTTACAAAGCACTTTTTACGACCTCAGCTGAAAGGGAAGTCAACACTCAGTGACAGTCACAGGCTTCCATGTCCTGGTGTTGATTATGGGCTGTGCTTTCATAATCATCTTGTTTCCGATACCAACTAAGATGTCACTGAGAAATTTTTTTCTTTCTCATCATTGTATCTTTCATGTTTATTTAGATATATTATGGGTTTTCCTATATATCTTCCCTTAGGGATGAGGGTCTGAAGTCAGTAGAACTTACTACAACTGATTTCCAGTTAGCTGTGTTAGGACAGGAAAAAGAATGACCAGCTGCTGGATTCTTAAGATTATGTATGAAAATATGATTTGTTTTACTGTGTGAAGTCATCCGATTCTAACTTTCTGAAGTAGGCATTCAGAAAAATCAAAAAAAATCGCCTAACTACTAGGCGGTCTCCCATCCAAGTACTGACCAAGACCGACCATGCTCAGTTTCCCAGATCAGAGGAGAGAGGGCACGTTCAGGGTGGTATGGCCTTAGACCGAGGCGGCTGCCAGGCGCCGCAGGAGCCCCGCGTTGCGCCTCCCTTGCGGTCTGACCTGCCGGTCGGGCATGGGGCTGCAGTTCTCAAGCGGGCACGCTGCACTTGAGCCGCACGACCCGCGACTGGACTCCGGCCAGCCAGAGCCTGCAGCTCGGCGGCCAGCGGAGTGCGCCCGCGCTCCGAACATCGCGAGCCCAGGCCAGCACCAGTTTGGCCCGGCCGGCCGGGGCCTGGCGTGCCTGCAGAACTTGGGGTGGGGGGAGGGGGGGTGGGCAGAGCAGCGAGGACATCTCAGTGCCCCCTCACCCCCTGTCACCCACCATCCCGTTCGCTGCTCAGAGTCAGGTGGCTCCGGAAGAGCGGGGCTTCGGCCTGGTCTGCAGTCCCCGGAGCCTCCTGGGGCTTAGGGGCAGCCCAGCCAGGGCCCCAGGCCCCCATCCTGCCGGCTGCGCAAACCCCCTGGAGCGCCTCAGCCCCGTCTTTTCGCCCTACTGAGGCCCGCCCTGCCCCCACGCCGCGGGCCCAGCACAGGACCTTCCTGGGAGAGCAGACGAGCGACAGCCAGGGACACGGACAGGCACTCGCACACACCCACGCCAGGTGAGACAGAGGCAGAAAGAGTCGAGAGTTCAGAGAGAGACTGGAAGACAGCGTGTGGGCAGGGGGGGCCTCGGGAAGGATGCCGGGCAGCTGCAGAGACCACCCGGCCCTGAGCAGCCAAAGCGATGGGGGCGGGGGGAGGCCACTGAGCAGCGGCGGACCTGGAGAGGCCCAGGGTGGGAGGACACCTGAGATTCCGCGCTCCACGCACCGCCCCCTCCCAACCCCCTGCACGCATGCAACGCCGGGGCGCTCTGACACTAGCTTCTCTGGAGTTTTGTCACTTGAATTTCTCTCCCTCTGCTCAACTGAGTGATGACAGTGTATTGAACAGCTAGGACATTTCCAAATAAATTAAGCTTAGTGTTTCACAGGACACCCGGACATGAATGCAGAGACCAGCACGGATGCATGGACACCAACCTTGGTAACTGGACAACCAATGGGAAATTACTGACTCAGGAGAGAGAAAGAAACCCAAACAGATGGAATGAAGTGAACCGAAACACAAACTTTGCAACTCACACCATAATTCAATTACAAACAAAAAAAAAGAAAGAAAACAACACTATAACCATTTTAGAAAAACAATAGACTTCTCCATAACCTTTGGTCGGGTGAGGAGTTCTAGCACACGACAAAATAAGCCACCTTTACAAAATCGTGAATATGTTAGTTCACACATTGACTTTTACATTGAAATGTGTAACAAATAAACTTAAAATCATTGACTCACTACATAAGCATGGAAGTATTTTAAACATAAAATATGTTCTATAGTATTCAGGAAGCCTTGGCACATGTCTCACTGTATGAGACCCAAAACCGTAACTTAGTTGAAGAGTCAGGATAGTCTAAAAATGAATCCCTAACTAAAAGGAATACACAGGATTATTGTAGATAAAAAAGGTTAAAGAAGAGAAACTAGAAATCAGTCAATAAATGTTTTAGGGGTTAGGTTAGAGTGACTAGACTCTGTGTGACTTTTTAAATTTTTCATGTTTGCATCTTCCAAATTTTCCATGCTGAGAATAATACTTTCATATCAGTTTCAAAATCAGTCTCACACTAAAGACAGTAAGACTGGAATAAGAAATAAGAAATGCTAGGGGGGTAAAAAAAAATGCTTGAACTAAAGGTGGTACTGATGAAATTATTTGCAGGGCAGCCAAGGAGACACAGATGTAGAGAACAGACTTATGGACATGGGCAGGTGGGAGGAAGGAGAGGGTCAGATGAATGCAGAGTAACATGAAAATATATTACCATACGTAAAAACAGATGCCAATGAAATTTGCTGTATGACTCAGGGGACTCAAACAGGGGCTCTGCAACAAGCTAGGGGTGGAATGGGGAGGGAAATGGGAGAGAGGTTCAGGAGGGAGGAGACATATGTATACCTGTGGCTCATTCATGCTGATGTTTGGCAACAAAATTCTGTAAAGCAACTATCCTTCAATTGAAAGAAAAAGTCATATTTGGACTTACCAAACAAGGTCTTGTGTACTTCTAGCATGGACTTCTGTTTCGTGCTGCCCCCCTTAACTCATTCTTCCATATCATTAAACAGACTAGTCAAGTTTTTGCCAAAAATATCTTGAGTTCCTGCATTATGCTGATCCACTGCCTTCTCACGATCCAGTTTAGAATGGAGACCAAAGAAACCTTTTGTCGTGTCTTCAAGTATTTGAGGCCACACTATGTGACTTTTAAAAATAAATATGGATAAGACGGATATGACTAAAGCAATCTAATGACAATATCTGTGCTTCAGGAAAGACTTCTGCAGAGAACTAGTAAATTTTATATATAGTATGAGAAGAATTTTTTAAATGCATGCCAACGTTTATTTCTCCTCCGCTAGCCATCTGGACAAGGAAAACTGAGTTTACCAATCAATGTCCATAGTTATGCTCCCTCACCAATTTTTACACAATATGTGTTACTCAGGCAGGAGACCCTGGTTCAGTTCCTGGGTCAGGAAGATCCGCTGGAGAAGGGATAGGCTACCCACTCCAGTAGTAGTGGGCTTTCCTTGTGGCTCAGTTGGTAAAGAATCATTCCTGTTTCACAAGACTAGCTCAACTCCTCTCAAAGCAAATACAGGATGGTAATAAATATGCAGTACAAAGCTGATTCTGTATATTTATAGTACTCACTCATGAGCTTGACAGAGGTACTAGATCTGTTACCACATTTCTTGTTCTAAGTAATATCCGCATGTACAGATGAAAGTGGCTCAGATCGTGCCTGACTCTTTGCGGCCCCATGGACTATAGAGTCCGTGAATTCTCTAGGCCAGATTACTGGAGTGGGTAGCCTATCCCTTCTCCAGGGGATCTTCCCGACCCAGGACTGAAAGCGGGGTCTCCTGTGTTGCAGGCAGATTCTTTAGCAACTGAGCTAGTAGGGCTTCCCTGGTGGCTCAGTTGCTAAAGAATATCTGCATAACTGTCTATCGATTTGGCATTAGCAATCTGTCTGTGAGCAGGGCCGGTCATAAGCAGCTTCTGTGAGAAAACAGAAGCATGTCTGTCTGACTTGCTTCTCCGTGGAGCTTTCACTGTTCTTGCGCTAGTGCACATGGCAATATTAGGTTCGTTTTCTAAGTGAGAAAGTAATGGCTACTATCACAGCTGGCCACTGAGGTACTTAATGGGAGAGGCGAACCCAGCTCTGCCAAGCAGTAGCCAACAGGAAATCAGCTATTGTCATTGTAGCCAAGTTCCTTGAATTTGTAGTGTTATTTGCTGTGTTCTTCAAGAAGATGCATTCACCCTGCCAGTAAGACATATTTCCAAAACACATAGCCATGAACTCAATCGATGTGCATCCTCCAGTAAAGCCCAGCCCCGATGTCTTAGAGGAGCCTCTCTGCCCATTGTCATAAGCCAGTCTAATTTTGTGTGAGACCGTGAAAACTCAGTGTCTTTTTTACGCTTGTGCTTCTGACGGGAGGTCTGAGTAGGCACTTCTGAAGGTTTATTCCTGCCAGTCGTTGTCATATTTATCGAGTCTTTATTTTATATTTTTTCTTATTTTTTACTTCTACCAGTTTCTTGCTACCAACCCGTCTCCCTCCACCCTCGTGCACACACGATCAGTCATGGTATCCCGTGGACTTCAGCCCGCCAGACTCCTCTGTCCATGGATTTTTCCAGCCAAGAATACTGGAGTGGGTTGCCATTTCCTTCTCCATGTATGGAGTCTTTAAAGATTCCGTCACTGAGGTGTTGCTTCTCAACTTGTATATGCCCTTTCTCCCTAAGTGCAGTAGAAGTCATCCCCACTTCCCAACATGTCTGTCTTCCGACCTCTGCAGAATGTATTGCTTGAGTTCACCACAGCATCAGGATATTCTAGAAAGCCTTCTGATTGCAGTCTCTTCAGGAGGTTACAAGTGTTAAACCTCAGGATTTTACAAAGCACTTTTACAACCTCAGCTGAAAGGGACGTCAACATTCAGTGAAAGTCACAGGCTTCCATGGCCTGGACTTGATTATGGGCTGTGCTTTCATAATCATCATGTTTCCGATACCAACTAAGATGTCACTGAGAAATTTTTTTCTTTCTCATCATTGTATCTTTCATGTTTATTTAGATATATTATGGGTTTTCCTATATATCTTCCCTTAGGGATGAGGGTCTTAAGTCAGTAGAACTTACTACAACTGATTTCCAGGTAGCTGTGTTAGGACAGGAAAAAGAATGACCAGCTGCTGGATTCTTAAGATTATGTATGAAAATATGATTCGTTTTACTGTGTGAAGTCATCCGATTCTAACTTTCTGAAGTAGGCATTCAGAAAAATAAAAAAAAATCGCCTAACTACTAGGCGATCTCCCATCCAAGTACTGACCAGGCCCGACCCTGCTCAGTTTCCCAGATCACAGGAGAGAGGGCACGTTCAGGGTGGTATGGCCTTAGACCGAGGCAGCTGCCAGGCGCCCCAGGAGCCCCGCGTTGCTCCTCCCTTGCGGTCTGACCTGCCGGTCGGGCCTGGGGCTGCAGTTCTCCAGCGGGCGCGCGCTGCACTTGAGCCGCACGACCCGCGACTGGACTCTGGCCGGCCAGAGCCTACAGCTCGGCGGCCAGCGGAGGGCGCCCCCGCTCCGCACACCGCGAGCCCAGGCCAGCACCCCTCTGGCACGGCCGGCCGGGGACTAGCGTGCCTGCGGAACCTGGGGTGGGAGGAGGGGGGTTGGGCGGAGCAGCGAGGACATCTCGGTGCCCCCTCACACCCTGTCACCCAACATCCCGTTCGCTGCTCAGGTTCAGGTGGCTCCGGACGAGCAGGGCTTCGGCCCGGGTCCGCGGACCCCGGAGCCTCCTGGGGCTTAGGGGCAGACCAGCTGGGGCCCCAGGCGCCCGTTCTGCCGGCTGCGAAAACCCCCTGGAGGGCCTCAGCCCCGTCTTTTCGCCCTACCGAGGCCCGCCCTGCCCCCATGCCGCGGGCCCAGCACAGGACCTTCCTGGGAGAGCAGACGAGCGACAGCCAGGGACACGGACAGGCACTCGCACGCACCCACGCCAGGTGAGACAGAGGCAGAAAGAGTCGAGGGTTCAGAGAGAGACTGGAAGACAGCGTGTGGGCAGGGGGGGCCTCGGGCAGGATGCCGGGCAGCTGCAGAGACCACCCGGCCCTGAGCAGCCAAAGCGATGGGGGCGAGGGGAGGCCACTGAGCAGCGGTGGACCTGGAGAGGCCCATGGTGGGAGGACACCTGAGACCTCCGCGCTCTGCGCACCGCCCCCTCCCCCCAACCCCCTGCACGCATGCCACGCCGGGGCGCTCTGACACTAGCTTCTCTGGAGTTTTGTCACTTGAATTTCTCTCCCTCTGCTCAACTGAGTGATGACAGTGTATTGAACAGCTAGGTCATTTCCAAATAAATTAAGCTTAGTGTTTCACAGGACACCCGGACATGTATGGAGAGAACAGCACAAATGTATCGACACCAACCTTGGTAACTGGACAACCAATGGGAAATTACTGTCTGACTCAGGAGAGAGAAAGAAACCCGAACAGATGGAATGAAATGAACAGAAACACAAGCTTTTCAACTCACACCCTAATTCAATTACCAGAAAATAAACAACACTATAACCATTTTAGAAAAACTATAGACCTCTCCATGACCTTTGGTCGGGTGAGGAGTTCAAACACAGCAAAAAAAAGCCAACTTTTCCAAGTCGTGAATATGTTAGTTCACACATTGACTTTTACATTGAAATGTGTAACAAATAAACTTAAAATCATTGACTCACTACATAAGCATGGAAGTATTTTAAATATAAAATATATTCTATAGTATTCAGGAAGCAATTTGCACATCTGTAAGTGTATCAGACCCAAAACTGTAACGTAGTGGAAGAGTCAGGATAGTCTAAAAATGAATCCCTAACTAAAAGGAACACACAGGATTACTGTAGATAAAAAAGGTTAAAGAAGAGAAGCTAGAAATCAGTCAATAAATGTCTTAGGGGTTAGCTTAGAGTGACTAGCCTCTGCGTGACTCTTTAAATTTTTCATGTTTGCAGCTTCCAAATTTTCCATGGTGAGAATAATACTTTCGCCTCCAAACCAGAGTGACTTGGGGACACAAAGGTAGAAGTCGATAATTTTCTTTGCCTATGTCTGAATATTTACAGTCAGAGGTAGAAAAGGAGGAGTCTGTCCCTTGTCTAGATGAGGTCAATCCCCAGGTGTGGGATGTCTCCAGCCCTCGTTTAGCCATAAATGTTCCACCAGTAAAGATTTCTCTGAGACCAAATGCTCCCTAGCCCTGGAAAAGACAATATCCCTTAAAACCAGAAGCTCTTGAGGGTCTTAGAATATTAGTTAACAAATACCGAGATACTGGAACTCGAATCAGCTGTGAGTCCCCCTGCAACAGCCCAATTTGCCCGTTCAAAAACCAGATGGATCTTACCGATTCGTCCAGGATCTAAGAGGTGTTAATGAAGCTGTGGTTCCCATCCACCCCATAGTCCCAAACCCATATACCCTCCTATCCCAAGTCCCAGGAAATGCCAAGTACTTCTCAGTCTTGGACCTTCAAAGTGCTTTCTTTTGCATTTCTCTCCATCCTGAATCCCAAAAACTCTTTGCTTTTGAGTGGCGGGACTTGGAATCAAGAGAGAACATACAACTCTCGACTGGACTCGACTACCCCAAGGGTTTAGGGACAGCCCTCATATCTTCGGGACTTCCTCGGGGAGAGAACTAAGGGAATTAACTTTAACAAACAGTAGTCTAATACAGTATGTGGATGACTTGCTCATAGCTAGGCCAGATTTTACCAGCTCTCAAATGGACACTATTTAAAACGCTAACTTTCCTGTATGAAAAGGGTTATCGAGTATCCCCCAAGTAGGCTCAGATTAGCTTAACCCAAGTAAAATACCTTGGATTTATAATTACGGAGAGAAAAAGAATGCCTGACCCCGAGGGGAGATCCCTCATCTTAAATACCCCGTACCCCCAAACAAAACAACAGCTTAGGGGATTTTTAGGAAGGACCGGGTTTTGCAGGATCTGGATTCCTAATTATGGCAATCTGGCCAGACCCCTATATGAAAATTTAAGGGGGAAAGAAGAAGAGCCACTCGACTGGCATGAGACCTGCAAGGTGGCCTTTAATGCCCTAAAAGAGTCCATCACTACAGCCCCAGCTTTAGGCCTCCCCAACCTGGAGAAACCTTTTAGACTGTATGTTTCTGGAAGGACAGGAACTGATCTTGGGGTGTTAGGGCAGATGATGGGGCCCGTATTACAACCTGTGGCTTATCTCTCAAAATAACTAGATGAGGTGGCCAGAGGGTGGCCCACTTGCCTCCGGGCAGTAGCAGCCACCGCTCTTATGGTTAAGGAGACATCTCAGCTGACCCTTGGTCAGCCCACCACAGTGTATACGCCACACCGGGTGGAAGCAGTCTTGGAAACGAAAGGGGACAGGTAGATGACAGGGGGAAAGATCACCCAATACCAAGCCCTCCTCCTTGACACTCCAGAAATAAAGTTGAGGGTCTGCCAGACTTTAAATCCAGCAACCTTACTGCCAGATCCCCCTACCTCCCCTCTGGATCACCAATGCATACAAATCACAGACGAGTTATACTCTTCTCGCCGGGACCTATCAGAGACACATTTATCTGTCCCAGAGGAAAACTGGCACACAGATGGCAGCAGTTTTGTAGACAAGGAAGAGAGGAAAGCAGGATATGCTGTAGCGAGCCTGGAAGAAACTAAGGAAAGTGGGTCTCTTCCCCCAGACACCTCAGCCCAGAAAGCTGAACTTTTTGCCCTGACAAGAGCTTTGGAGTTAGGAGAAGGAAAGAGGATTAATGTGTGTATGGACTCTAAGTATGCTTTCCTCATTCTGCATGCCCGTGCAGCAATTTGGAAAGAAAGAGGGATGCTCAGTGCCCGAAGCTCTGCTATTAAACACAAAGAGCTCATTCTCAGGCTCCTGGAGGCAGTCAAACTTCCTGCAAAATTAGCTCTCATCCACTGCAAGAGTCACCAAAAGGGGCAAGAAAAAGAGGCTCAGAGAAATAGGAAAACTGATCAAGAGGCAGGACGAGCTGCCGGGGAAGCTACCTCTGCCACTGCTATCTGCCCCCTTTTCCCCAAGGAAACCCTGACTCCAGATTTTACCCCAGGGGGACATTCCCGATATGCTGAGCGGGGCTGGGAGATTGGGTCACATGGGTGGTTTCAGCCTGATCAGGCCCAAATAATACTCCCTGATTCTCAGGTTTAAAACATTACTAACTCCTTACATAAGAGCGCCCATTTTGGAAAAGATAATCTAGAAATCTTGCTTAAGCCTATTCTCTCCCATCCGCAGATAGCTAAGGTTTTTAAACAGGTCACACAAAATTGTGACACCTGTCTAAAAAATAACCCAAAAACCAGACCTCCTCTAATTACACCTGTCCAACATCGTGGATCATACCCAGGAGCGGACTGGCAAGTAGAATTTACAGCCATGCCCAAGACCCAAGGTTTTTCTTACTTGCTAGTCTTTATTGACACATTCACTGGATGGATCGAAGCGTTCCCTACTGAGACGGAGAGAGCTACAGAAGTCTGTAAAGCTCTGCTGAAGGAAATAGTGCCTAGGTTTGGGCTGCCTCCGTCACTTCAGAGTGACAACGGGCCCTCACTTACAGCCACGATACCCCAGAACATAGCCGCATGCTTAGGCATAAAATACCAGCTCCGCTCATCCTGGAGGCCTCAAGCTTCAGGAAAGGTAGAGAGAGCCAACCAGACTCTTCAAAGGGCTCTGGCTAAGCTATGTCAGAAACACATAATAAGTGGACACATATGCTGCCCATAGCCCTCATGAGGATACGGACATCCCCCAAACGGCCACTATTGTTAAGTCCTTATGAAATGATGTATGGACGACCATCCTTTACTTCTGATTTGTTTCTTGACGAGGATGCCAATACACTCTTAAAACATATAATTGACCTGGGAAGGTTTCAGCAAGAACTCCAACGGTATGGAGAACAAACCACAGGAAGACTTGAAAAATCCCCAGGTAAAGCCAGGGGATCAAGTATCAGTAAAGACCTGGCAAGAAAAAGGGAGTCCAAACCAGCTGTCCGAGAAATGGACAGGGCCATATCAGGTTGTTCTAGTGACTTCAACTGCTGTAAAATTGAAGGGTCTATCTGCCTGGGTCCACAATTCTAGAATAAAACCCTATGGCCTACAGGAGGGGGAGACAGAAACTGAGACTCCAAAGCCAGAGGACAGCTATTCCTGTGAACCTGTTGAAGATCTCAGGCTCTTGTTCAAGCAGAAACCCATCAATCCTGCCTCAGATAAGTAAAATGCATCATATGATGTTCTTCCTCTTTCTAATCATATCTCCCTGTATGGCTATTGATCTCTCCCTAAACGAGGCATGTTCACTTGCAAACCACACTGCTTCTCAACTCAACCTAAGCAGCCCGGGCTGCATCTGCATTAATGACAAAGTTTGGGGGTATGTCCAACCCATCCCAGGGTATCACTATCAAAGGCCCAGCCTTCCAGCCGAGCTATGGGCTGTTACTCAGCGCCCCCATGTGGTCGTAATATGGCCTTTTGGGGAAAGGGGGAAAAAAAACTTCATGTCTTGGTACCAGCAACAACTGTCTCTATTTACCCCATGGATGACATCTGCAATCCCACCTGAGCCCTTATTTTCTCTCATGACTAACATCCCCCAACTGACCTTCCCTATCTCTCTAAAAAGCCACTCCCTAACAGGGGTGTCAGTGAGAAATCTAGACGACTCACAATGTGGGGTGACCGTCACTGTTGAAACTGATGGGAAAATCCGAGACAGGCCCTGCAGCTGGGAGACCAGCCGACGCCATCCCCGGCCAGCACGCGCCTGGCCCGGCCCGAGGCGCTTCCTGGACCCCGAGCGGCCTGGCGAGGCTGCGGGAGCTCTGGCGGGGGTTGGGGAGGGGGGTGGCTTGAGCGGGGAGGACGTCTCCGTGCCCCCCCACCCCCCCGCCCCCAACCATCCCGTTCTCTGCTCAGGGTCACGTGGCTCCGGACGAGCGGTGCGTCGGCCCGGGGCCGCGGTCCCCGGAGCCTCCTGCGGGCTTAGGGGCAGCCCAGCAGGGGCCCCAGGCGCCCATCCTGCCGGCTGTGCAAACCCCCTGGAGTGCCTCAGCCCCCCCCTGTCCCCAAAACTGAGGCCCGCCCTGCCTCCACGCCACGGGCCCAGCACAGGACCTTCCTGAGAGAGCGGACGAGCGACAGCCAGGCACACGGACAGGCACTCGCACGCACCCACGCCAGGTGAGACAGAGGCAGAAAGAGTCGAGGGTTCAGAGAGAGACTGGAAGAAAGCGTGTGGGCAGGGGGGGCCTCGGGCAGGATGCCGGGCAGCTGCAGAGACCACCCGGCCCTGAGCAGCCAAAGCGATGGGGGCGGGGGGAGGCCACTGAGCAGCAGCGGGCCTGAAGAGGCCCAGGGTGGGAGGACACCTGAGATCTCCGCGCTCCGCGCCCCGCACCCCTCCCCCCACCCCCTGCACGCATGCCACGCCGGGGCGCTCTGACACTAGCTTCTCTGGAGTTTTGTCACTTGAATTTCTCACCCTCTGCTCAACTGAGTGATGACAGTATATTGAACAGCTAGGTCATTTCCAAATAAATTAAGCTTAGTGTTTCACAGGACACCCGGACATGCATGGAGAGACCAGCACGGATGCATGGACACCAACCTTGGTAACTGGACAACCAATGGGAAATTACTGTCTGACTCAGGAGAGAGAAAGAAACCCGAACAGATGGAATGAAATGAACAGAAACACAGGCTTTGCAACTCACACCCTAATTCAATTACCAGAAAATAAACAACACTATAACCATTTTAGAAAAACAATAGACCTCTCCATGACCTTTGGTCGGGTGAGGAGTTCAAACACACAGCAAAAAAAAGCCAACTTTTCCAAGTCGTGAATATGTTAGTTCACACATTGACTTTTACATTGAAATGTGTAACAAATAAACTTAAAATCATTGACTCACTACATAAGCATGGAAGTATTTTAAATATAAAATATGTTCTATAGTATTCAGGAAGCACTTGGCACATCTCTAAGTGTATCAGACCCAAAACTGGAACGTAGTGGAAGAGTCAGGATAGTCTAAAAATGAATCCCTATCTAAAAGGAAAACACAGGATTACTGTAGATAAAAAAGGTTAAAGAAGAGAAGCTAGAAATCAGTCAATATATGTCTTAGGGGTTAGCTTAGAGTGACTAGCCTCTGCGTGACTCTTTAAATTTTTCATGTTTGCAGCTTCCAAATTTTCCATTTTGAGAATAATACTTTCGCCTCCAAACCAGAGTGACTTGGGGACACAAAGGTAGAAGTCGATAATTTTCTTTGCCTATGTCTGAATATTTACAGTCAGAGGTAGAAAAGGAGGAGTCTGTCCCTTGTCTAGATGAGGTCAATCCCCAGGTGTGGGATGTCTCCAGCCCTGGTTTAGCCATAAATATTCCACCAGTAAAGATTTCTCTGAGACCAAATGCTCCCTAGCCCTGGAAAAGAAAATATCCCTTAAAACCAGTAGCTCTTGAGGGTCTTAAACCATTAGTTAACAAATACCGAGATACTGGAACTCGAATCAGCTGTGAGTCCCCCTGCAACACCCCAATCTTGCCCGTTCAAAAACCAGATGGATCTTACCGATTCGTCCAGGATCTAAGAGCTGTTAATGAAGCTGTGGTTCCCATTCACCCCATAGTCCCAAATCCATATACCCTCCTATCCCAAGTCCCAGGAAATGCCAAGTACTTCTCAGTCTTGGACCTTCAAGGTGCTTTCTTTTGCATTCCTCTCCATCCTGAATCCCAAAATCTCTTTGCTTTTGAGTGGCGGGACTTGGAAACAAGAGAGACCATACAACTCTCGACTGGACTCGACTACCCCAAGGGTTTAGGGACAGCCCTCATATCTTCGGGACTTCCTCGGCGAGAGAACTAAGGGAATTAACTTTAATAAACAGTAGTCTAATACAGTATGTGGATGACTTGCTCATAGCTAGGCCAGATTTTACCAGCTCTCAAATGGACACTATTTAAAACGCTAACTTTCCTGTATGAAAAGGGTTATCGAGTATCCTACAAGTAGGCTCAGATTAGCTTAACCCAAGTAAAATACCTTGGATTTATAATTACGGAGAGAAAAAGAATGCCTGACCCCAAGGGGAGATCCCTCATCTTAAATACCCCGTACCCCCAAACAAAACAACAGCTTAGGGGATTTTTAGGAAGGACCGGGTTTTGCAGGATCTGGATTCCTAATTATGGCAATCTGGCCAGACCCCTATATGAAAATTTAAGGGGGAAAGAGGAAGAGCCACGCGACTGGCATGAGACTTGCAAGGTGGCCTTTAATGCCCTAAAAGAGTCCATCACTACAGCCCCAGCTTTAGGCCTCCCCAACCTGGAGAAGCCTTTTAGACTCTATGTTTCTGGAAGGACAGGAAATGTTCTTGGGGTGTTAGGGCAGATGATGGGGCCCGTATTACAACCTTTGTCTTATCTCTCAAAATAACTAAATGAGGTGGCCAGAGGGTGGCCCACTTGCCTCCGGGCAGTAGCAGCCACCGCTCTTATGGTTAAGGAGGCATCTAAGCTGACCCTGGGTCAGCCAACCACAGTGTATACACCTCACCGGGGGCAAGCAGTCTTGGAAACGAAAGGGGACAGGTGGATGACAAGGGGAAGTATCACCCAATACAAAGCCCTCCTCCTTGACACTCCAGAAATAAAGTTGAGGGTCTGCCAGACTTTAAATCCAGCAACCTTACTGCCAGATCCCCCTACCTCCCCTCTGGATCACCAATGCATACAAATCACAGACGAGTTATACTCTTCTCGCCGGGACCTATCAGAGACACCTTTATCTGACCCAGAGGAAAACTGGTACACAGATGGCAGCAGTTTTGTAGAAAAGGCAGAGAGGAAAGCAGGATATGCTGTAGCGAGCCTGGAAGAAACTAAAGAAAGTGGGTCTCTTCCCCCAGACACCTCAGCCCAGAAAGCTGAACTTTTTGCCCTGACAAGAGCTTTGGAGTTAGGAGAAGGAAAGATGATTAATGTGTGTATGGACTCTAAGTATGCTTTCCTCCTTCTGCATGCCCGTGCAGCAATTTGGAAAGAAAGAGGGATGCTCAGTGCCCGAAGCTCTGCTATTAAACACAAAGAGCTCATTCTCAGGCTCCTGGAGGCAGTCAAACTTCCTGCAAAATTAGCTGTCATCCACTGCAAGAGTCACCAAAAGGGGCAAGAAAAAGAGGCTCATGGAAATAGGAAAGCTGATCAAGAGGCAGGACGAGCTGCCGGGGAAGCTACCTCTGCCACTGCTATCTTCCCCCTTTTCCCCAAGGAAACCCTGACTCCAGATTTTATCTCAGGGGGACATTCCCCATATGCTGAGCGGGGCTGGGAGATTGGGTCACATGGGTGGTTTCAGCCTGATCAGGCCCAAATAATACTCCCTAATTCTCAGGTTTAAAATATTACTAACTCCTTACATAAGAGCGCCCATTTTGGAAAAGATAATCTAGAAATCTTGCTTAAGCCGATTCTCTCCCATCCCCAGTTAGCTAAGGTTGTTAAACAAGTCACACATAATTGTGACACCTGTCTAAAAAAATAACCCAAAAACCAGACTTCCTCTAATTACACCTGTCCAACATCGGGGATCATACCCGGGAGCGGACTGGCAATGCCGCTCCGCATTTAGAATTTACAGCCATGCCCAAGACCCAAGGGTTTTCTTACTTGCTAGTCTTTATTGACACATTCACAGGATGGATCGAAGCGTTCCCTACTGAGACTGAGAGAGCTACAGAAGTCTGTAAAGCTCTGCTGAAGGAGATGGTGCCTAGGTTTGGGCTGCCTCGGTCACTTCAGAGTGACAACTGGCCCTCACTTACAGCCACGATACCCCAGATCCTAGCCGCATGCTTAGGCATAAAATACCAGCTCCGCTCATCCTGGAGGCCTCAAGCTTCAGGAAAGGTGGAGAGAGCCAACCAGACTCTTAAAAGGGCTCTGGCTAAGCGATGTCAGAAACACATAATAAGTGGACACATATGCTGCCCATAGCCCTCATGAGGCTACGGACATCCCCCAAACGGCCACTATTGTTAAGTCCTTATGAAATGATGTATGGACGACCATTCTTAACTTCTGATTTGTTTCTTGACGAGGATGCCAATACACTCTTAAAACATATAATTGACCTGGGAAGGTTTCAGCAATAACTCCAACGGTATGGAGAACAAACCACAGGAAGACTTGAAAAATCCCCAGGTAAAGCCAGGGGATCAAGTATCAGTAAAGACCTGGCAAGAAAAAGGGAGTCCAAACCAGCTGTCCGAGAAATGGACAGTGCCATATCAGGTTGTTCTAGTGACTTCAACTGCTGTAAAAGTGAAGGGTCTATCTGCCTGGGTCCACAATTCTAGAATAAAACCCTATGGCCTACAGGAGGGGGAGACAGAAACTGAGACTCCAAAGCCAGAGGACAGCTATTCCTGTGAACCTGTTGAAGATCTCAGGCTCTTGTTCAAGCAGAATCCCATCAATCCTGCCTCAGATAAGTAAAATGCATCATATGATGTTCTTCCTCTTTCTAATCATATCTCCCTGTATGGCTATTGATCTCTCCCTAAACGAGGCATGTTCACTTGCAAACCACACTGCTTCTCACCTCAACCTAAGCAGCCCGGGCTGCATCTGCATTAATGACAAAGGTTGGGGGTATGTCCAACCCATCCCAGGGTATCACTATCAAAGGCCCAGCCTTCCAGCCGAGCTATGGGCTGTTACTCAGCGCCCCCATGTGGTCGTAATATGGCCTTTTGGGGAAAGGGGGAAAAAAAACTTCATGTATTGGTACCAGCAACAACTGTCTCTATTTACCCCCTGGATGACATCTGCAATCCCACCTGAGCCCTTATTTTCTCTCATGACTAACATCCCCCAAGAGACCTTCCCTATCTCTCTAAAAAGCCACTCCCTAACAGGGGTGTCAGTGAGAAATCTAGACGACTCACAATGCGGGGTGACCGTCACTGTTGAAACTGATGGGAAAAACCGGGACAGGCCATGCAGCTGGGAGACCAGGCGCTTCCCGGACCCCGAGCGGCCTGGCGAGGCTGCGGGAGCTCTGGCGGGGGTTGGGGAGGGGGGTGGCTTGAGCGGGGAAGACGTCTCGGTGCCCCCCCACCCCCCGCCCCCCATCATCCCGTTCACTGCTCAGGGTCACGTGGCTCCGGACGAGCAGGGCGTCGGCCCGGGGCGGCGGTCCCCGGAGCCTCCTGCGGGGTTAGGGGCAGCCCAGCCGGGGCCCCAGGCGCCCATCCTGCCGGCTATGAAAACCTCCTGGAGTGCCTCAGCCCTCCCCTGTCCCCAAACCGAGGCCGGCCCTGCCCCCACGACACAGGCCCAGCACAGGACCTTCCTGAGAGAGCGGACGAGCGACAGCCAGGCACACGGACAGGCACTCGCACGCACCCACGTCAGGTGAGACAGAGGCAGAAAGAGATGAGGGTTCAGAGAGACACCGGAAGACAGCGAGTGGGCAGGGGGGTCTTCGGGCAGGATGCCGGGCAGATTCAGAGACCACCCAGCCCTGAGCAGCAAACGCGATGGGGGCGGGTGGAGGCTGCCGAGCAGAGGCAGGCCTGCAGAGGCACAGGTTGGGAGGGCACCTGAGATATCCGCGGTCCGCGCCCCTCCGACCCCAACCCCCTGAACGCACGCCCCTCTCCGACGAAAGTTTCTCCGGAGTTTGATCACCTGAATTTCTATCCTTGTGCTCAACTGAGTGATGACAGTATATTGCACAGCTAGGTCATTTCCAAATACATTAAGCTTAGTGTTTCACAGGACACCCGGACATGTATGGAGAGACCAGCACGGATGCATGGACACCAACCTTGGTAACTGGACAACCAATGGAAAATTACTGTCTGACTCAGGAGAGAGAAAGAAAGCCGAACAGATAGAAAAATTGAACAGAAACACAAACTTTGCAACTCACACCCCAATTCAATTACCGAAAAAAACAACAACACTATAACCATTTTAGAAAAACAATAGACCTCTCCATGACCTTTGGTCCGGTGAGGAATTCTTACACACAACAAAAAAAGCCACCTTTTCCAAATCGAGAATATGTTAGTTCACACATTGATTTTACATTGAAATGTGTAACAAATAAACTTAAAATCATTGACTCACTACATACGCATGGAAGTATTTTAAACATAAAATATGTTCTATAGTATTCAGGAAGCACTTGGCACATCTGTAAGTGTATCAGACCCCAAACTGGAACTTAATGGAAGAGTCAGGATAGTCTACAAATGAATCCTTAACTAAAAGGAATACACAGGATTACGTACATCAAAAAGGTTAAAGAAGAGAAACTAGAAATCAGTCAATAAATGTTTTAGGGTTTAGCCTAGAGTGACTAGCCTCTGCGTTACTTTTTAAATTTTTCATATTTGCATCTTCCCAATTTTCCAAGCTGAGAATAATACTTTCATATCAGTTTCGAGATCAGTCTCACACTAAAGACAGTAAGAGTGGAATAAAAAATAAGAAATGCTTGGGGGGGGGGGAAGAAATGCTTGAACTAAAGGTGGTACTGATGAAATTATTTGCAGGGCAGCCAAGGAGTCACAGATGTAGAGAACAGACTTATGGACACGGGCAGGGGGGAGGAAGGAGAGGGTGAGATGAATGCAGAGGAACATGGAAACATAGTACCATACGTTAAAAGAGATGCCAATGCAATTTGCTGTATGACTCAGGGGACTCAAACAGGGGCTCTGCAACAAGCTAGAGGGGTGGAATGGGGAGGAGGAGACGGGAGAGTGGTTCAGGAGGGAGGAGACCTATGTAAACCTGTGGCTCATTCACGTTGATGTTTGGCAACAAAATTCAGTAAAGCAACTATCCTTCAATTGAAAGAAAAAGTCATGTTTGGACTTACCAAACAAGGTATTGTGTACTTCTAGCATGGCCTTCTGTTTCGTGCTGCCATCCTTAATTCATTCTTCCATATCATTAAACAGACCAAAGAAACCTTTTGTCGTTTCTTCAAGTGATTGAAGCCACTCTATGTGATTTTAAAAAATAAATGTGGATAAGACGGATATGACCAAAGCAATCTAATGACAATATCTGTGCTTCATTAAACACTTCTGCAGAGAACTAGTAAATTTTTTGTATAGTATCAGAAGAATTTTTTAAATCCACACCAACATTTCTTTCGCCTCCGCTAGCCATCTAGACAAGGAAAACTGATTTTACCAATCAATGTCCCTAGTTCTGCTCCCTCACCGATTTTTACGCAATATGTGTTACTCAGGCAGGAGACCCTGGTTCAATTCCTGGGTCAGGAAGATCCGCTGGAGAAGGGATAGGCTACCCACTCCAGGATTAGTGGGCTTCCCTATGGCTCAGTTGGTAAAGAATCATTCCTCTGTACCAAGAGTAGCTCAACTCTTCTCAAAGCAAATACAGGACGGTAGTCACTATGCAGGACAAAGATGATTCTGTACATTTATACTACTCGCTCATGAGCTTGACAGAGGTTCTAGATCTGTTACCACATTATTTTTTTTTTAAGTGATATCCGCATGTGCAGGTGAAAGTGGCTCAGTTCGTGCCTGACTCTTTGCGGCCCCAAGGACTACACAGTCCATGGAATTCTCTAGGCCAGAATACTGGAGTGGGTAGCCTATCCCTTCTCCAGGGGATCTTCCCGACCCAGGACTCAAAGCGGGGTCTCCTGCGTTGCAGGCAGATTCTTTAGCAACTGAGCTAGTAGGGCTTCCCTGGTGGCTCAGTTGCTAAAGAATATCTGCATAACTTTCTATCGATTTGGAATTAGCAATCTGTCTGTGAGCAGGGCCGGTCATAAGCAGCTTCTGTGAGAAAACAGAAGCATGTCTGCCTGACTTGCTTCTCTGGGGAGCTTTCACTGTTCTTGCGCTAGTGCACATGGCAAGTTTCTAAGTGAGAAAGTAATGGCTACTATCACAGCTGGCCACTGAGGTACTTAATGGCAGAGGCAATCCCAGCTCTGCCAAGCAGTAGACATCACGAAATCAGCTATTGTCATTGTAGCCAAGTTCCGTGAATTTGTGGTGTTATTTGCTGTGTTCTTCAAGAAGATGCCTTCGCCCTGCCAGTAAGACATATTTCCATAACACACAGCCATGCACTCAATCGATGTGCATCCTCCAGTAAAGCCGAGCCACGATGTCTTAGAGGAGCCTCTCTGCCCATTGTCATAAACCAGTCTAATTTTGTGTGAGACCGTGAAAACTCAGTGTCTTTATTACGCTTGTGCTTCTGACGGGAGGTCTGAGAAGGCGCTTCTGAAGGTTTATTCCTACCAGTCGTTGTCATATTTATCGAGTCTTTATTTTATATTTTTTTCTTATTTTTTACTTCTACCAGTTTCTTTCTACCAGCCCGTCTCCCTCCACCCTCGTGCACACACGGTCAGTCATGGAATCCCGTGGACTTCAGCCCGCCAGACTCCTCTGCCCATGGAGTTTTCCAGGAAAGAATACTGGAGTGGGTTGCCATTTCCTTCTCCATGTGTGGAGTCTTTAAAGATTCCATCACTGAGGTGTTGCTTCTCCACTTGTACATGCCCTTCCTCCCTAAGTGCAGTAGAAGTCATCCCCACTTCCCAACATGTCTGTCTTCCGTCCTCTGGAGTATGTATTGCTTGAGCTCACCACAGCGTCAGGATATTCTAGAAACCCTTCTGATTGCAGTCTCTTCGGGAGCTTACAAGTGCTTCAAACCTCAGAATTTTACAAAGCACTTTTTACGACCTCAGCTGAAAGGGAAGTCAACACTCAGTGACAGTCACAGGCTTCCATGGCCTGGACTTGATTATGGGCTGTGCTTTCATAATCATCGTGTTTCTGATACCAACTAAGATGTCACTGAGAAATTTTTTTCTTTCTCTTCATTGTATCTTTCATGTTTATTTAGATATATTATGGGTTTTCCTATATATCTTCCCTTAGGGATGAGGGTCTGAAGTCAGTAGAACTTACTACAACTGATTTCCAGTTAGCTGTGTTAGGACAGGAAAAAGAATGACCAGCTGCTGGATTCTTAAGATTATGTACGATAATATGATTCGTTTTACTGTGTGAAATCGTCCGATTCTAACTTTCTGAAGTAGGCATTCAGAAAAATCAAAAAAAATCGCCTAACTACTAGGCGGTCTCCCATCCAAGTACTGACCAGGCCCGACCCTGCTCAGTTTCCCAGATCACAGGAGAGAGGGCACGTTCATGGTGGTATGGCCTTAGACCGAGGCGGCTGCCAGGCGCCCCAGGAGCCCCGCGTTGCCCCTCCCTTGCGGTCTGACCTGCCGGTCGGGCCTGGGGCTGCAGTTCTCCAGCGGGCGCGCGCTGCACTTGAGCCGCAAGAGCCGCGACTGGACTCCGGCCGGCCAGAGCCTGCAGGTCGGCGGCCAGCGGAGGGCGTCCCCGCTCGGCACACCGCGAGCCCAGGCCAGCACCCGTCTGGCACGGCCGGCCAGGGCCTGGCTTGCCTGCGGAACCTGGGGTGGGGGGAGGGGGGGTGGGCAGAGCAGCGAGGACATCTCGGTGCCCCCTCACCCCCTGTCACCCACCATCCCGTTCGCTGCTCAGGGTCAGGTGGCTCAGGACGAGCGGGGCTTCGGACCGGATCCGCGGTCCCCGGAGCCTCCTGGGGCTTAGGGGCAGCCCAGCCAGGGCCCCAGGCGCCCGTCCTGCTGGCTGCGCAAGCCCCCTGGAGCGCCTCAGCCCCGTCTTTTCGCCCTACCGAGGCCCGCCCTGCCCCCACGCCTCGGGCCCAGCACAGGACATTCCTGGGAGACCAGACGAACGACAGCCAGGCACACGGACAGGCACTCGCACGCACCCACGCCAGGTGAAACAGACGCAGAAAGAGTCGAAGGTTCAGAGAGAGACTGGAAGACAGCGTGTGGGCAGGGGGAGCCTTGGGCAGGATGCAGGGCTCCTGCAGAGACCACCCGGCCCTGAGCAGCCAAAGCGATGGGGGCGGGAGGAGGCCACTGAGCAGCAGCGGAACTGGAGAGGCCCAGGGTGGGAGGACACCTGAGACTTTCGCGCTCCGCGCACCGCCCCGTCCCCCCAACCCCCTCCACGCATGCCACGCCGGGGCGCTCTGACACTAGCTTCTCTGGAGTTTTGTCACTTGAATTTCTCTCCCTCTGCTCAACTGAGTGATGACAGTGTATTGAACAGCTAGGTCATTTTCAAATAAATTAAGCTTAGTGTTTCACAGGACACCCGGACATGTATGGAGAGACCAGTACGGATGCATGGACACCAACCTTGGGAACTGGACAACCAATGGGAAATTACTGTCTGACTCAGGAGATAGAAAGAAACCCGAACAGATGGAATGAAATGAACAGAAACACAAGCTTTGCAACTCACACCCTAATTCAATTACCAGAAAATAAACAACACTATAACCATTTTAGAAAAACAATGGACCTCTCCATGACCTTTGGTCGGGTGAGGAGTTCAAACACACAGCAAAAAAAAGCCAACTTTTCCAAGTCGTGAATATGTTAGTTCACACATTGACTTTTACATTGAAATGTGTAACAAATAAACTTAAAATCATTGACTCACTACATAAACATGGAAGTATTTTAAACATAAAATATGTTCTATAATATTCAGGAAGCACTTGGCACATCTGTAAGTGTATCAGACCCAAAACTGGAACGTAGTGGAAGAGTCAGGATAGTCTAAAAATGAATCCCTAACTAAAAGGAACACACAGGATTACTGTAGATAAAAAAGGTTAAAGAAGAGAAGCTAGAAATCAGTCAATAAATGTCTTAGGGGTTAGCTTAGAGTGACTAGCCTCTGCGTGACTCTTTAAATTTTTCATGTTTGCAGCTTCCAAATTTTCCATTTTGAGAATAATACTTTCGCCTCCAAACCAGAGTGACTTGGGGACACAAAGGTAGAAGTCGATAATTTTCTTTGCCTATGTCTGAATATTTACAGTCAGAGGTAGAAAAGGAGTAGTCTGTCCCTTGTCTAGATGATGTCAATCCCCAGGTGTGGGATGTCTCCAGCCCTGGTTTAGCCATAAATATTCCACCAGTAAAGATTTCTCTGAGACCAAATGCTCCCTAGGCCTGGAAAAGACAATATCCCTTAAAACCAGACACTCTTGAGGGTCTTAGACCATTAGATAACAAATACCGAGATACTGGAACTCAAATCAGCTGTGAGTCCCTCTGCAACACCCCAATCTTGCCCGTTCAAAAACCAGATGGATCTTACCGATTCATCCATGATCTAAGAGCTGTTAATGAAGCTGTGGTTCCCATCCACCCCATCGTCCCAAACCCATATACCCTCCTATCCCAAGTCCCAGGAAATGCCAAGTACTTCTCAGTCTTGGACCTTCAAGGTGCTTTCTTTTGCATTCCTCTCCATCCTGAATCCCAAAAACTCTTTGCTTTTGAGTGGCGGGACTTGGAAACAAGAGAGACCATACAACTCTCGACTGGACTCGACTACCCCAAGGGTTTAGGGACAGCCCTCATATCTTCGGGACTTCCTCGGGGAGAGAACTAAGGGAATTAACTTTAACAAACAGTAGTCTAATACAGTATGTGGATGACTTGCTCATAGCTAGGCCAGATTTTACCAGCTTTCAATTGGACACTATTTAAAACGCTAACTTTCCTGTATGAAAAGGGTTATCGAGTATCCCCCAAGTAGGCTCAGATTAGCTTAACCCAAGTAAAATACCTTGGATTTATAATTACGGAGAGGAAAAGAATGCCTGACCCCGAGGGGAGATCCCCCATCTTAAATACCCCGTACCCCCAAACAAAACAACAGCTTAGGGGATTTTTAGGAAGGACCGGGTTTGAAGGATCTGGATTCCTAATTATGGCACCTGGCCAGACCCTTATATGAAAATTTAAGGGGGAAAGAGGAAGAGCCACTCGACTGGCATGAGACCTGCAAGGTGGCCTTTAATGCCCTAAAAGAGTCCATCACTACAGCCCCAGCTTTAGGCCTCCCCAACCTGGAGAAGCCTCTTAGACTCTATGTTTCTGGAAGGACAGGAACTGCTCTTGGGGTGTTAGGGCAGATGATGGGGCCCGTATTACAACCTGTGGCTTATCTCTCAAAATAACTAGATGAGGTGGCCAGAGGGTGGCCCACTTGCCTCCGGGCAGTAGCAGCCACCGCTCTTATGGTTAAGGAGGCATCTAAGCTGAACCTGGGTCAGCCCACCACAGTGGATACGCCTCAATGGGTGCAAGCAGCCTTGGAAACGAAAGGGGACAGGTGGATGACAGGGGGAAGGATCACCCAATACCTAGCCCTCCTCCTTGACACTCCAGAAATAAAGTTGAGGGTCTGCCAGACTTTAAATCCAGCAACCTTACTGCCAGATCCCCCTACCTCCCCTCTGGATCACCAATGGATACAAATCACAGACGAGTTATACTCTTCTCGCCGGGACCTATCAGAGACACCTTTATCTGACCCAGAGGAAAACTGGCACACAGATGGCAGCAGTTTTGTAGAAAAGGGAGAGAGGAAAGCAGGATATGCTGTATCGAGCCTGGAAGAAACTAAGGAAAGTGGGTCTCTTCCCCCAGACACCTCAGCCCAGAAAGCTGAACTTTTTGCCCTGACAAGAGCTTTGGAGTTAGGAGAAGGAAAGAGGATTAATGTGTGTATGGACTCTAAGTATGCTTTCCTCCTTCTGCATGCCCGTGCAGCAAATTGGAAAGAAAGAGGGATGCTCAGTGCCCGAAGCTCTGCTATTAAACACAAAGAGCTCATTCTCAGGCTCCTGGAGGCAGTCAAACTTCCTGCAAAATTAGCTGTCATCCACTGCAAGAGTCACCAAAAGGGGCAAGAAAAAGAGGCTCAGGGAAATAGGAAAACTGATCAAGAGGCAGGACGAGCTGCCGGGGAAGCTACCTCTGCCACTGCTATCTGCCCCCTTTTCCCCAAGGAAACCCTGACTCCAGATTTTACCCCAAGGGGACATTCCCGAAATGCTGAGCGGGGCTGGGAGATTGGGTCACCTGGGTGGTTTCAGCCTGATCAGGCCCAAATAATACTCCCTGATTCTCAGGTTTAAAACATTACTAACTCCTTACATAAGAGCACCCATTTTGGAAAAGATAATCTAGAAATCTTGCTTAAGCCTATTCTCTCCCATCCCCAGTTAGCTAAGGTTGTTAAACAGGTCACACAAAATTGTGACACCTGTCTAAAAAATAACCCAAAAACCAGACCTCCTCTAATTACACCTGTCCAACATCAGGGATCATACCCAGGAGCGGACTGGCAAGTAGAATTTACAGCCATGCCCAAGACCCAAGGGTTTTCTTACTTGCTAGTCTTTATTGACACATTCACAGGATGGATCGACGCGTTCCCTACTGAGACAGAGAGAGCTACAGAAGTCTGTAAAGCTCTGCTGAAGGAGATAGTGCCTAGGTTTGGGCTGCCTCGGTCACTTCAGAGTGACAACGGGCCCTCACTTACAGCCACGATACCCCAGAACCTAGCCGCATGCTTAGGCATAAAATACCAGCTCCGCTCATCCTGGAGGCCTCAAGCTTCAGGAAAGGTAGAGAGAGCCAACCAGACTCTTAAAAGGGCTCTGGCTAAGCTATGTCAAGAAAGACATAATAAGTGGAAACATATGCTGCCCATAGCCCTCATGAGGCTACGGACATCCCCCAAACGGCCACTATTGTTAAGTCCTTATGAAATGATGTATGGACGACCATTCTTAGCTTCTGATTTGTTTCTTGACGAGGATGCCAATACACTCTTAAAACATATAATTGACCTGGGAAGGTTTCCGCAAGAACTCCAACGGTATGGAGAACAAACCACAGGAAGACTTGAAAAATCCCCAGGTAAAGCCAGGGGATCAAGTATCAGTAAAGACCTGGCAAGAAAAAGAGAGTCCAAACCAGCTGTCCGAGAAATGGACAGGGCCATATCAGGTTGTTCTAGTGACTTCAACTGCTGTAAAATTGAAGGGTCTATCTGCCTGGGTCCACAATTCTAGAATAAAACCCTATGGCCTACAGGAGGGGGAGACAGAAACTGAGACTCCAAAGCCAGAGGACAGCTATTCCTGTGAACCTGTTGAAGATCTCAGGCTCTTGTTCAAGCAGAACCCCATCAATCTTGCCTCAGATAAGTAAAATGCATCATATGATGTTCTTCCTCTTTCTAATCATATCTCCCTGTATGGCTATTGATCTCTCCCTAAACGAGGCATGTTCACTTGCAAACCACACTGCTTCTCAACTGAACCTAAGCAGCCCGGGCTGCATCTGCATTAATGACAAAGGTTGGGGGTATGTCCAACCCATCCCAGGGTATCAATATCAAAGGCCCACCCTTCCAGCCGAGCTATGGGCTGTTACTAAGCGCCACATGTGGTCGTAATATGGCCTTTTGGGAAAAGGGGGAAAAAAAACTTCATGTCTTGGTACCAGCAACAACTGTCTCTATTTACCCCCTGGATGACATCTGCAATCCCACCTGAGCCTTTATTTTCTCTCATGACTAACATCCCCCAAGTGTCCTTCCCTATCTCTCTAAAAAGCCACTCCCTAACAGGGGTGTCAGTGAGAAATCTAGACGACTCACAATGTTGGGTGACCGTCACTGTTGAAATTGATGGGAAAAACCGGGACAGGCCCTGCAGCTGGGAGACCAGCCGATGCCACTCCCGGCCAGCACCCGCCTGGCCCGGCCCGGGGCACTTCCCGGACCCCAAGAGGGCTGGCGAGGCTGCGGGAGCTCTGGCGGGCGTTGGGGAGGGGGGTGGCTTGAGCGGGGAGGACATCTCGGTGTCCCCCCACCCCCCGCCACCCACCATCCCGTTCGCTGCTCAGGGTCACGTGGCTCCGGACGAGCGGGGCGTCGGCCCGGGGCCGCGGTCCCCGGAGCCTCCTGTGGGCTTAGGGGCAGCCCAGCCGGGGCCCCAGGCGCCCATCCTGCCGGCGGTGCAAACCCCCTGGAGTGCCTCAGCCCCACCCTGTCCCCAAACCGAGGCCCGCCCTGCCCCCACGCCACGGGCCCAGCACAGGACCTTCCTGAGAGAGCGGACGAGCGACAGCCAGGCACACGGACAGGCACTCGCACGCACCCACGCCAGGTGAGACAGAGGCAGAAAGAGACGAGGGTTCAGAGAGACACCGGAAGACAGCGAGTGGGCAGTGGGGGCCTCGGGCAGGATGCCGGGCAGCTGCAGAGACCACCCGGCCCTGAGCAGCAAACGCGATGGGGTCGGGGAGAGGCTGCCGAGCAGAGGCAGGCCTGGAGAAGCCCAGGTTGGGAGGGCACCTGAGATATCCGCGGTCCGCGCCCCTCCCACTCCAACCCCATGAACGCACGACCCACTCCGACAAAATTTTCTCCGGAGTTTGATCACCTGAATTTCTATCCTTGTGCTCAACTGATTGATGACAGTATTTTGCACAGCTAGGTCATTTCCAAATAAATTAAGCTTAGTGTTTCACAGGACACCCTGACGTGAATGCAGAGACCAGCACAGATGCATGGACACCAACCTTGATAACTGGACAACCAATGGGAAATTACTCTCTGACTCAGGAGAGAGAAAGAAAGCCGAACAGATGGAAAAAATGAACAGAAACACAAACTTTGCAACTCACACCCCAATTCAATTACCGAAAAAAACAACAACACTATAACCATTTTAGAAAAACAATAGACCTCTCCATGACCTTTGGTCCGGTGAGGAATTCTTACACACAACAAATAAAGCCACCTTTTCCAAATCGAGAATATGTTAGTTCACGCATTGATTTTACAATGAAATGTGTAACAAATAAACTTAAAATCATTGACTCACTACATACGCATGGAAGTATTTTAAACATAAAATATGTTCTATAGTATTCAGGAAGCACTTGGCACATCTTAAGTGTATCAGACCCCAAACTGGAACTTAATGGAAGAGTCAGGATAGTCTAAAAATGAATCCCTAACTAAAAGGAATACACAGGATTACGTAGATCAAAAAGGTTAAAGAAGAGAAACTAGAAATCAGTCAATAAATGTTTTAGGGGTTAGGCTAGAGTGACTAGCCTCTGCGTTACTTTTTAAATTTTTCATGTTTGCATCTTCCAAATTTTCCATGCTGAGAATAATACTTTCATATCAGTTTCGAGATCAGTCTCACATTAAAGACATTAAGAGTGGAATAAGAAATAAGAAATGCTTGGGGGGGGGGGAAGAAATGCTTGAACTAATGGTGGTACTGATGAAATTATTTGCAGGGCAGCCAAGGAGTCACAGATGTAGAGAACAGACTTATGGACACGGGCAGGGGGGGAGGAAGGAGAGGGTGAGATGAATGCAGAGGAACATGGAAACATAGTACCATACGTTAAAAGAGATGCCAATGCAATTTGCTGTATGACTCAGGGGACTCAAACAGGGGCTCTGCAACAAGCTAGAGGTGTGGAACGGGGAGGAGGAGATGGGAGAGAGGTTCAGGAGGGAGGAGACATATGTACACCTGTGGCTCATTCACGTTGATGTTTGGCAACAAAATTCTGTAAATCATCTATCCTTCAATTGAAAGAAAAAGTCATGTTTGAACTTACCAAACAAGGTCTTGTGTACTTCTAGCATGGCCTTCTGTTTTGTGCTGCCATCCTTAATTCATTCTTCCATATCATTAAACAGACTAGTCAAGTTTTTCCCAAAAACATCTTGAGCTCCTGCATCATGCTGATCAACTGCCTTCTCTCGATCCAGTATAGAATGGAGACCAAAGAAACCTTTTGTCGTTTCTTCAAGTGATTGAAGCCACTCTATGTGATTTTAAAAAATAAATGTGGATAAGACGGATATGACCAAAGCAATCTAATGAAAATATTTGTGCTTCATTAAAGACTTCTGCAGAGAACTAGTACATTTTTTGTATAGTATCAGAAGAATTTTTTAAATCCACACCAACATTTCTTTCGCCTCCGCTAGCCATCTAGACAATGAAAACTGATTTTACCAATCAATGTCCCTAGTTGTGCTCCCTCACCGATTTTTACCCAATATGTGTTACTCAGGCAGGAGACCCTGGTTCAAATCCTGGGTCAGGAAGATCCGCTGGAGAAGGGATAGGCTACCCACTCCAGTATTAGTGAGCTTCCCTTGTGGCTCAGTTGGTAAAGAATCATTCCTCTGTACCAAGAGTAGTTCAACTCCTCTCAAAGCAAATACAGGATGGTAGTAACTATGCAGGACAAAGCTGATTCTGTACATTTATACTACTTGCTCATGAGCTTGACAGAGGTTCTAGATCTGTTACCACATTTTTTTTTTTAAAGTGATATCCGCATGTGCAGGTGAAAGTGGCTCAGTTCGTGCCTGACTCTTTGCGGCCCCAAGGACTACACAGTCCATGGAATTCTCTAGGCCAGAATACTAGGAGTGGGTAGCCTATCCCTTCCCCAGGGGATCTTCCCGACCCAGGACTCAAAGCGGGGTCTCCTGCGTTGCAGGCAGATTCTTTAGCAACTGAGCTAGTAGGACTTCCCTGGTGGCTCAGTTGCTAAAGAATATCTGCATAACTGTCTATCGATTTGTAATTAGCAATCTGTCTGTGAGCAGGGCCGGTCATAAGCAGCTTCTGTGAGAAAACAGAAGCATGTCTGCCTGACTTGCTTCTCTGGGGAGCTTTCACTGTTCTTGCTCTAGTGCACATGGCAAGTTTCTAAGTGAGAAAGTAATGGCTATTATCACAGCTGGCCACTGAGGTACTTAATGGCAGTGGCAATCCCAGCTCTGCCAAGCGGTAGCCATCACGAAATCAGCGATTGTCATTGTAGCCATGTTCCGTGAATTTGTGGTGTTATTTGTTGTGTTCTTCAAGAAGATGCCTTCGCCCTGCCAGTAAGACATATTTCCATAACACACAGCCATGCACTCAATCGATGTGCATCCTCCAGTAAATCCCAGCCCCGATGTCCTAGAGGAGCCTCTCTGCCCATTGTCATAAGCCAGTCTAATTTTGTGTGAGACCGTGAAAACTCAGTATCTTTATTACGCTTGTGCTTCTGACGGGAGGTCTGAGAAGGCACTTCTGAAGGTTTATTCCTACCAGTCGTTGTCATATTTATCGAGTCTTTATTTTATATTTTTTCTTATTTTTTACTTCTACAAGTTTCTTGCTACCAACCCGTCTCCCTCCACCCTCGTGCACACATGGTCAGGCATGGAATCCCGTGGACTTCAGCCCGCCAGACTCCTCTGCCCATGGATTTTTCCAGGCAAGAATACTGGAGTGGGTTGCCATTTCCTTCTCCATGTATGGAGTCTTTAAAAATTCCATCACTGAGGTGTTGCTTCTCCACTTGTACATGCCCTTCCTCCCTAAGTGCAGTAGAAGTCATCCCCACTTCCCAACATGTCTGTTTTCCGTCCTCTGGAGTATGTATTGCTTGAGCTCACCACAGCGTCACAATATTCTAGAAACCCTTCTGATTGCAGTCTCTTCAGGAGGTTACAAGTGCTTCAAACCTCAGGATTTTACAAAGCACTTTTTACGACCTCAGCTGAAAGGGAAGTCAACACTCCGTGACAGTCACAGGCTTCCATGGCCTGGACTTGATTATGGGCTGTACTTTCATAATCATCGTGTTTCCGATACCAACTAAGATGTCACTGAGAAATTTTTTTTCTTTCTCATCATTGTATCTTTCATGTTTATTTAGATATATTATGGGTATTCCTACATATCTTCCCTTAGGGATGAGGGTCTTAAGTCAGTAGCACTTACTACAACTGATTTCCAGTTAGCTGTGTTAGGACAGGAAAAAGAATGACCAGCTGCTGGATTCTTAAGATTATGTATGAAAATATGATTCGTTTTACTGTGTGAAGTCATCCGATTCTAACTTTCTGAAGTAGGCATTCAGAAAAATAAAAAAAAATCGCCTAACTACTAGGTGGACTCCCATCCAAGTACTGACCAGGCCCGACCCTGCTCAGTTTCCCAGATCACAGGAGCGAGGGCATGTTCAGGGTGGTATGGCCTTAGACCGAGGCGGCTGCCAGGCGCTCCAGGAGCCCCGCGTTGCGCCTCCCTTGCGGTCTGACCTGCCGGTCGGGCCTGGGGCTGCAGTTCTCCAGCGGGCGCGCGCTGCACTTGAGCTGCACGACCCGCGACTGGACTCCGGCCGGCCAGAGCCTGCAGGTCGGCGGCCAGCGGAGGGCGCCCCCACTCCGCACACCGCGAGCCCAGGCCAGCACCCGTCTGGCACGGCCGGCCGGGGCCTGGCGTGCCTGCGGAACCTGGGGTGGGGGGAGGGGGGTGGGCACAGCAGCGAGGACATCTCGGTGCCCCCTCACCCCCTGTCACCCACCATCCCGTTCGCTGCTCAAGGTCAGGTGGCTCCGGACGATCGGGGCTTCGGCCCTGGTCCGCGGTCCCCGGAGCATCCTGGGGCTTAGGGGCAGCCCAGCCGGGGCCCCAGGCGCCCGTCCTGCCGGCTGCGCAAACACTCTGGAGCGCCTCAGCCCCGTCTTTTCGCCCTACAGAGGCCCGCCCTGCCCCCACGCCGCGGGCCCAGCACAGGACCTTCCTAGGAGAGCAGTCGAGCGACAGCCAGGGACACGGACAGGCACTCGCACGCACCCACGCCAGGTGAGACAGAGGCAGAAAGACTCGAGGGTTCAGAGAGAGACTGGAAGATAGCGTGTGGGCAAGGGGGGGCCTCGGGCAGGATGCCGGGCAGCTGCAGAGACCACCCGGCCCTGAGCAGCCAAAGCGATGGGGGCGGGGGGAGGACACTGAGCAGCGGCGGACCTGGAGAGGCCCAGGGTGGGAGGACACCTGAGATCTCCGCGCTCCGCGCCCTGGCCCCTCCCCCCAACCCCTGCACGCATGCCACGCCAGGGCGCTCTGAAACTAGCTTCTCTGGAGTTTTGTCACTTGAATTTCTCTCCCTCTGCTCAACTGAGTGATGACAGTGTATTGAACAGCTAGGTCATTTCCAAATAAATTAGGCTTAGTGTTTCACAGGACACCCGGACATGTATGGAGAGACCAGCACGGATGCATGGACACCAACCTTGGGAACTGGACAACCAATGGGAAATTACTGTCTGACTCAGGAGAGAGAAAGAAACCCGAACAGATGGAATGAAATGAACAGAAACACAGGCTTTGCAACTCACACCCTAATTCAATTACCAGAAAATAAACACACTATAACCATTTTAGAAAAACAATAGACCTCTCCATGACCTTTGGTCGGGTGAGGAGTTCAAACACACAGCAAAAAAAAGCCAACTTTTCCAAGTCGTGAATATGTTAGTTCACACATTGACTTTTACATTGAAATGTGTAACAAATAAACTTAAAATCATTGACTCACTACATAAGCATGGAAGTATTTTAAACATAAAATATGTTCTATAGTGTTCAGGAAGCACTTGGCACATCTGTAAGTGTATCAGACCCAAAACTGGAACGTAGTGGAAGAGTCAGGATAATCTAAAAATGAATCCCTAACTAAAAGGAACACACAGGATTACTGTAGATAAAAAAGGTTAAAGAAGAGAAGCTAGAAATCAGTCAATAAATGTCTTAGGGGTTAGCTTAGAGTGACTAGCCTCTGCGTGACTCTTTAAATTTTTCATGTTTGCAGCTTCCAAATTTTCCATGGTGAGAATAATACTTTCGCCTCCAAACCAGAGTGACTTGGGGACACAAAGGTAGAAGTCGATAATTTTCTTTGCCTATGTCTGAATATTTACAGTCAGAGGTAGAAAAGGAGGAGTCTGTCCCTTGTCTAGATGAGGTCAATCCCCAGGTGTGGGATGTCTCCGGCCCTGGTTTAGCCATAAATATTCCACCAGTAAAGATTTCTCTGAGACCAAATGCTCCCTAGCCCTGGAAAAGACAATATCCCTTAAAACCAGACGCTCTTGAGGGTCTTAGACCATTAGTTAACAAATACCGAGATACTGGAACTCGAATCAGCTGTGAGTCCCCCTGCAACACCCCAATCTTGCCCGTTCTAAAACCAGATGGATCTTACCGATTCATCCAGGATCTAAGAGCTGTTAATGAAGCTGTGGTTCGCATCCACCCCATAGTCCCAAACCCATATACCCTCCTATCCCAAGTCCCAGGAAATGCCAAGTACTTCTCAGTCTTGGACCTTCAAAGTGCTTTCTTTTGCATTCCTCTCCATCCTGAATCCCAAAAACTCTTTGCTTTTGAGTGGCGGGACTTGGAAACAAGAGAGACCATACAACTCTCGACTGGACTCGACTACCCCAAGGGTTTAGGGACAGCCCTCATATCTTCGGGACTTCCTCGGGGAGAGAACTAAGGGAATTAACTTTAACAAACAGTAGTCTAATACAGTATGTGGATGACTTGCTCATAGCTAGGCCAGATTTTACCAGCTCTCAAATGGACACTATTTAAAACGCTAACTTTCCTGTATGAAAAGGGTTATCGAGTATCCCCCAAGTAGGCTCAGATTAGCTTAACCCAAGTAAAATACCTTGGATTTATAATTACGGAGAGGAAAAGAATGCCTGACCCCGAGGGGAGATCCCCCATCTTAAATACCCCGTACCCCCAAACAAAACAACAGCTTAGGGGATTTTTAGGAAGGACCGGGTTTTGCAGGATCTGGATTCCTAATTATGGCAATCTGGCCAGACCCCTATATGAGAATTTAAGGGGGAAAGAGGAAGAGCCACTCGACTGGCATGAGACCTGCAAGGTGGCATTTAATGCCCTAAAGGAGTCCATCACTACAGCCCCAGCTTTATGCCTCCCCAACCTGGAGAAGCCTTTTAGTCTCTATGTTTCTGGAAGGACAGGAAATGTTCTTGGGGTGTTAGGGCAGATGATGGGGCCCGTATTACAACCTGTGGCTTATCTCTCAAAATAACTAGATGAGGTGGCCAGAGGGTGGCCCACTTGCCTCCGGGCAGTAGCAGCCACCGCTCTTATGGTTAAGGAGGCATCTAAGCTGACCCTGGGTCAGCCCACCACAGTTTATATGCCTCACCGGGTGCAAGCAGTCTTGGAAACGAAAGGGGACAGGTGGATGACAGGGGGAAGGATCACCCAATACCAAGCCCTCCTCCTTGACACTCCAGAAATAAAGTTGAGGGTCTGCCAGACTTTCAATCCAGCAACCTTACTGCCAGATCACCCACTTTCCCTCTGGATCACCAATGCATACAAATCACAGACGAGTTATACTCTTCTCACCGGGACCTATCAGAGACACCTTTATCTGACCCAGAGCAAAACTGGTACACATATGGCAGCAGTTTTGTAGAAAATGGAGAGAGGAAAGCAGGATATGGTGTAGCGAGCCTGGAAGAAACTAAGGAAAGTGGGTCTCTTCCCCCAGACACCTCAGCCCAGAAAGCTGAACTTTTTCCCTGACAAGAGCTTTGGAGTTAGGCGAAGGAAAGAAGATAAGTGTGTTTATGGACTCTAAGTATGCTTTCCTCATTCTGCATGCCCATGCAGCAGTTTGGAAAGAAAGAGAGATGCTCAGTGCCCGAAGATCTCCTATTGAACACAAAGAGCTCATTCTCAGGCTCCTGGAGGCAGTCAAACTTCCTGCAAAATTAGCTGTCATCCACTGCAAGAGTCACCAAAAGGGGCAAGAAAAAGAAGCTGAAAGAAATAGGAAATCTGATCAAGAGGCAGGACGAGCTGCCGGGGAAGCTACCTCTGCCACTGCTATCTGCCCCCTTTTCCCCAAGGAAACCCTGACTCCAGATTTTACCCCAGGGGGACATTCCCGATATGCTGAGCAGAGCTGGGAGATTGGGTCACATGGGTGGTTTCAGCCTGATCAGGCCCAAATAATACTCCCTGATTCTCAGATTTAAAAAATTACTAACACGTTACATAAGAGCACCCATTTTGGAAGAGATAATCTAGAAATCTTGCTTAAGTCTATTCTCTACCATCCCCAGTTAGCTAAGGTTGTTAAACAGGTCACACAAAATGGTGACACCTGTCTAAAAAATAACCCAAATACCAGACCTCCTCTAATTACACCTGTCCAACATCGGGGATCATACCCAGGAGCGGACTGGCAAGTAGAATTTACAGCCATGCCAAAGACCCAAGGGTTTTCTTATTTGCTAGTCTTTATTGACACATTCACAGGATGGATCGAAGCGTTCCCTACTGAGACAGAGAGAGCTAGAGAAGTCTGTAAAGCTCAGCTGAAGGAGATAGTGCCTAGGTGTGTGCTGCCTCGGTCACTTCAGAGTGACAATGCGCCCTCATTTACAGCCACGATATCCCAGAACCTAGCCGCATGCTTAGGCATAAAATACCGGCTCCGCTCATCCTGGATGCCTCAAGCTTCAGGAAATGTAGAGAGAGCCAACCAGACTCTTCAAAGGGCTCTGGCTAAGCTATGTCAAGAAACACATAATAAGTGGACACATAGGCTACCCATAGCCCTCATGAGTGTACGGACATCCCCCAAATGGCCACTATTGTTAATTCCTTATGAAATGATGTATGGAGGTCCATTCTTAACTTCTGATTTGTTTTTTGACGAGGATGCCAATACACTCTTAAAACATATAATTGACCTGGGAAGGTTTCAACAAGAACTCCAACGGTATGGAGAACAGGTCCTCCCTAAACCACAGGAAGACTTGAAAAATCCCCAGGTAAAGCCAGGGGATCAAGTATCAGTAAAGAACTGGCAAGAAAAAGAGAGTCCAAACCAGCTGTCCGAGAAATGGACAGGGCCATATCAGGTTGTTCTAGTGACTTCAACTGCTGTAAAAGTGAAGTGTCTATCTGCCTGGGTCCACAATTCTAGAATAAAACCCTATGGCCTACAGGAGGGGGAGACAGAAACTGAGACTCCAAAGCCAGAGGACAGCTATTCCTGTGAACCTGTTGAAGATCTCAGGCTCTTGTTCAAGCAGAACCCCATCAATCCTGCCTCAGATAAGTAAAATGCATCATGTGATGTTCTTCTTCTTTCTAATCATATCTCCCTGTATGGCTATTGATCTCTCCCTAAACGAGGCATGTTCACTTGCAAACCACATTGCTTCTCAACTCAACCTAACCAGCCCGTGCTGGATTTGCATTAATAGCAAAGGTTGGGGGTATGGCTTCTTCCCTCAAGCCTCATGAATCAGTCTCTGCTACCTTCAAACTCTTCTGCAGCTTCCTCACCTCTCTCAGCCTTCAGAGAACTGAAGAGACTTATGAGAGTTTTAAGGCTTCCCTTGTAGCTCAGTCGGTAAATCTGCCCTCAATGCGGGAGACCCGGGTTCAATCCCTGTGTCATGATGATCCACTGGAGAAGGAAATGCCAACCACTCCCAGTACTCTTGTCCGGAGAATCCCACAGACATAGGAGCCTGGCAGGCCACTGTCCATGGGGTTGCAGAGAGTCAGATGCGACTTAATGACTAAATCATCATCAGGGTTTGCTCAAGATTTGGCTTTGGCTTAAGGGTCATTCAAACTTTTTCCGCATCATCAATAAGGTTGTTTCACTTTCTTATTATTCCTGTGTTCACGAAATAGCCCTTTTACTTTCAAGAACTTTTCTTTTGCACTCACAACTTGACTAACCAGCACAGAGTTCTAGTTGTCAGCCTATCTTGGCTGTCAACACACTTTCCTCACTAAGCTCATAATCATTTCTAGCTTTTGGTTTCAAGTAAGAGATACGCAACTCTTCCTTTCACTTGAACACCTGGTGCCTCAGATGGTAAAGAATCTGACCCAATGCAGTAGGCTGGGGTTTGATCCCTTGGTCAGGAGGATCCCCCAGAGAGGGAAATGGCAACCCACTCCAGTATTCTTACCTGCAGAACTCCATGGACAGAGAAGCCTGGCGAGCTACAATCCAGGGGTCACAAAGAGTTGGATACAACTGAGTGACAAACACACATACACTCAGAGGCCACTGCAGGGTTATTAACTGCCCTAATTTCAATACTGCTGAGTCTCAGGGAATAGGGAGACCTGAGGAGAAGGAGAGAGATAGGGAATGGCTGGCTGGTGGGGCAGTCAGAACACACATATTTTACTAAGATCACTGCACTATCTCCTGTGGGCACGGTTCATGGTTACAATTAATTACAAACTCCGAAACAATGACAACAGTATTATCAAAAGTCACCGATCACAGCTCACTCTAAGAAATAACAATGAAAAAGTGTGAAATACTGCGAGAATCACCAAACTGACACAGAGACCCAGAGTGTGCAAATGCTACTGGAAAGATGACGGACACCCTCAGTGCAGGGCTGCCGCAGAACTTCAGTTTCCAAAAACTGAATTTGCAGGTACAATAAAACACGGTCTACTTGTATGCTAAAGTATCGACAATGGGCATTTTGTCAAACAGTTTAAGAAAAGAGAAGTTCTTTGTACTGCAATTGTAATTTTTCTCCAAGTCTGAGATTGTTTCAAAACAAAAGTAAACAAAAATACAAACAGAGACACACAAACATACATATATACAAGGAGTCTTCACTTTTGCAACTAGTGTTAACTGAAATTTGCGTACATCAGAATCCTGACTTCATAAGTGCACAACTCCAGAACAGGCATGGCAGTTTGCTACAGTGTGGAAATTGAGAGTTTTTTAAAAATATAAAAAATTTTAACAAGATTTTGTACACTTAATTTCTACACTGAAGTATTTTCTACCTAATTTTATACAAAAATGTCACACACATAAAACTGTTAATAAAATCAGAGGTTTCAAAAACAAAGAAAAATGTTCTATATTTCTTAAACTAGAGTAATGTTTTATTATTATTCTTCAGAATTTAGTTAAAAAGTAGTCTTTTCAAACCATTCAAAATTTTATAAATGACAATTAAAATTAACCTTAAAACCTTGCACTGGCTCTGGAAAAGACACTTCCATTTGGGAATGATATCTCTGTCCAAAGATTCCTTTTCCCTTTTAACTAATATTTCCATCATTAATGGCAAGATCATACAATTCTTCCTTCAGTGTTTGGAAGAAATGATCATGAAGATACTAAATGAAAACTGCAAGGTCCAAATCAGAGTATGTTGTGTCTATAAAAGGAGAAGCCAAAAGAATATATATATATAATCATTTGTGAAGACACAGAAGTTATCCAAAAGAATACATTTAGAAACTAAGGAAGGGACATGGATGGCTGGCAGACAGAGACTGGACGGACACTTTTACTGTTATGCTTCTGTTCTTCTACACTGTCCTGTGGGACTTTCCTAGTGGTCCAGTGGTCCAGAATATGCCACCCAGTAGGGGATACAGGTTCAATCCCTGGTCTGGGGAGGTTCCACAGGGCAGCTAAGCCTGTGTGCCAGAACTAACGAAGCCCTCGAGCCCATGCTCTGCAACAAGAGGAGCCGCCACAGAGAGGGGCCCGCGTCCCACAGCTGAAGAGCAGCCCCAGATAGTAATCCCCACTTGCTGCAACTGGAGAAAGCCTGTACATGGTGAAGACCTCATACTGCCATATATACATAAGTAAATTCTTAAATGTGTTAAGTAGGTAAGTAAATAAAGTATACTTTGTGAAGAAAATCTACTCAGAAAAAAAAAGATCCGATTTAAAAAAAAAAAAAAACAACACTTCAGACTAAGCAGATAGAACAAACTAAGCAAACTCACGCCATTGACTAGTAACTTTTTCAAATGAAATAATAATAAAAAATCAATTTTTACACTAAGGCTGTCAAAAACTACATATATTTCAAATAATTTCATGTGATAAGGCCAACTTAAAGGCAAATTTTATCGAAAATAGAACTGGAATCTTCATTTAACTTCAAAAGCTAAGAAAGAAACTTTCAGATTTTTCCTAATTTATGTCTTAACATTTCAAAGACAGCATCCTTGAAGTTTAATACATGTTCTTGCCAATGTACACTCAGAAATATAACCAATCACATTTTCACAACATCTGTGTCTTTACACAGATGACGTGATTCAGAAAAATTAAAATTGTCAGAGAGAGATTATTGGAGTTGTTCAAGTTATCAAACTAGACACTTAACAAGTCTCTGTCTGGAATCTGGGGCCCACTGATCAATCCCCATACCACGCTTTCCCCAATCCATGCATGAGGTAGTTTAAAAACATCAGAAACAAGCTTACAGAACACTTACTGACACTAAACCCAACCCTTCAAATCCAGCAGTGTGCAAGGCTTCACTCTCTGCATGTACTATGGATTAAGATAAAATGCCAGATATTAAATATGCAGGTTGGTTACCCAACTCCTTAGTTTTCATTGTTTCTAATCCACTATTTTTTGAAAGCCAATATATGAACATAGTTAGGCACTAGGTGATACAGAGAAGAAAGTGTCCCTGGCATGACCCAAGTATTGTGATCACAGTCAAACAAAACCATGAGAGAAATGTGTTAAATGTCTACAAAAGGTGTAGCCCTAAGATACAGGAAGAATGTAAAGAGTATTCTGGAAAAGAATGAAAGAAGTCGTCAATAGATCAGCTGAATAAAATCAATTGGTACAGCAATAAAACAGATTCAGGTTCTAGAGACGACCCTGTTGAGAACACTTACAAAGGTTATCTTTTGTTTGGAAAGGCTATGGCCGAGCAATTACGAGTTACAAGGAAAGAAGTTCCCAAGGACTTCAGTGCCCCAACCAAAACCTTATGAATCATTAAAAAAAAAAAAAATGCTAGCACAGAACACAACCTCGGAATGTGCAAGAAAGGTTCCAACCAACATTATTTGGAATGACACAACTACAATTCTACTGGGCAAGTACCTTTCAATGCAAGGAAAGAAACTGAAGAAATAAATAAAAGAAATTAACTAATATATAAATATCTTACAGACTCAAATCCTTAGTACCAGTATTTATGATGCTTTACATATTTATATATTTGTAACGTAAAACAATTCTGACTATTAGCGTAAAATATCAGCCCTATAATTTCAATTTAAAGCAGAATTAACAGCTAACCTAGACTTGTAATTTTAATTTGAATTTCACTATAAATAGTACTGAAACTTAAGATATTAATATGTACCATGCTTGTAAGTTTATTAAATGTTTTAAGATTTACCATAACATTTGTGAAGGTTTGTCTGAAAACTGAACTACTTACCAAATAGTGAATATATTAAGTTATTTAAACAGTTTTTTAAAGTTTTAAATATGTATGTAAAAGGGATGCAATATAGTTTAAGTCTCCTTTTAAAATGATTCCCTAAACTTACTATATGTATCTAAAAAGATTTGTTAAGTTGAACTTTAAAATTTAAGGGAAATTTGGGGTTTAAAATGTAACTTTGATAAACTACATACTAATTCTTTAAAACCAAAGGAGCTTCCAAATAATTATTTCTGTTTAGAAAAACCCACCTTCAAGGATACAAAATCCTACTTAACTCTTATTAATCCTTCAGTATCTACGTAAAATTCTTCCTTTTCCATGAAGTCTTTCCTCTTTTTCCTTTTACCCTCTACTAGGCAAAAAGAAAATAAATGTGTCTCTATCATTCAAACTGCTAATTTATTCTATTCTAGTGGCATAACTTTATGAAAACTCTTCTTTCAGGAATCCACATCGCCTATCCAAGGGTCACACGCACTTTCAGAACAGGGACTGTGCTTTATACTGCTCTCAACCTCTAGAAACATCTTACACAAGGCAACGCTAGCACACAGTAACTATTGGCGGTGGATGAACTGAATTCTAACAATCTTCCATGCCTTTCCAAATGGACCATTACCTCTGTTATGTCCCAATGGTGTGAAAACTGATCCAAGTCAGTGAGGTAAAGTAGCACGGGAGAAAGCTGCGTCTGGATGACATGGGGCACTCCTCAAAGGCTCTGAAGCCAAGTCAGTTCCTCTTTTGAAAACCCTAATTTGAGTATAAAGAAATCCAATTTAAAATAAATCACAAAGCAAGTAACATTCTTAAGTAATTTTTAAAAAATAGACATGTATCTTCAAGTTAAATTCTTCAAGCTAACAAGCTATTTTCTCTGAATTTCTGTACTTTATGTATTATTTTAAAAAATGAAATGCCAGCGATGTAGTAAAATTCATATAATTATGTACACAAAGATTTGACCTGAATCAAATGTGTAATACATCAAGAAACAATATTATATCCCTTAAACTGAGGGCTTTGCCACCTTTATACTTAAATAAGTGTGAAAGACATAATCATTCTAATTAATGTCAGGTTTAAAAAAGCAAATGAACAAGAAAAACAATATGCTCCTTCATGCATATACCAAACTCTGTATTCTTACATAATAGCCTTTCAAGTGTCTTAAAACTATTCCATCCCCCCTAAGTCTATTTCTTCAACAATTACTGTGTACTTCCTTCTACCTATTCCATATAATAAGATTTCTGATTCTCTTACCACCTCTATTACACCTAGTCTGACCTATACAAACAACGTGCCCAAGTCCCTCCTGAAAGACAGCTCTTAGAATGATCAGAATACGAGCACAATGTGGTCTGACCCTAGCTACCTGCTTTAATGGTTTCAGATCACTGTACTTCCATGAACATGCCCTAAAGAGCCATCATCTAGTTGGGAAGCCATATCACACTCCTGGCTGATTCCTAATGAGTTTCCTAAAACCACTAAACCCTTTGACAGGTACTACTAATTAAAACATAAAGCCCTCACATCCATCTCAAACGCATACATCCAAAACTATCAAACAAACATGTACAAGTCTACTTGTTACTTGTTTCTTTTATATAATATTTATCTTGCTACATTCAGCTCCTTATCAGAACTTTTCAAGCTATTTTTGGATTCTGACAACATATTTCAATAAGTCTCTTAATTTTAAGTCTTCAGAAAATTTCAAACACTGTCATCTTTATCATCCAGTTACAAAACAAAACTACCAAAGACAGTATGATCATTTAAAACAACAGTAATAATACTTACTAATCTAACACATCAAGACTCATTTTACTAATTTTTCTCTGACATCAATGGAAAGCAAAATATGGCTAATTAAAATGTGATGTTTTCCCTAACACACCGAACATGTTAAACATGCTTAAAATGGATATTCTGTTCCCCATCTTATTAGCTATGCAGTGAGGTCCAAAACTTAGACCCAAACAGGTAAGACAGTAAATCTCAGGAGAATTTTCATACTAGGTTCTTTTCCTTTCCTTAACTTGGTGGATCAGGGCAGTTACCTGTAAGTGTTGAAAATAAGAAGCTGAAATAGTCCTCATTACTGATGTTTAACTGATCACTTCCATTCCATTCTTTCACTGAAGACTTCCATCCAGAAAATCATGATCTACAATAAACAATGGAGACCTAGTACTAGAAGTGACCAAATTGAAGACTCAGGAATAAAGCACAGAATATATGACTATTCTTTATGGAATACAAGTATAATTTAAGAGCTCAGTCAAAAATCCGTAGCATGTATCATCTTTACATGTAAGGGGGTTCAAGTATCGTAATATGGAAAATATAATTTCTAACATATGTTTATGTAAAGTTTCCTTGAAAAGCATAACCAGCCCACTTATATGGTACAACTGGAAAATTTTTCCACACCACTCAAAACTCAGTTTCAAGGAGCCAAGGTGAAGTTCTGCTTTTCAGTAGTAGGTTCAGCTGCTATGTATGTACTACCTCATCTTCATTAAAAAAAAAAAAAAAGTCTTACCTTGTTTATATGAATGAGCTAAGTTTAAACAAGCTCCTGCTTCCTACCTAAACCAAAGCATCTTAACTAGGTAAAGAATACTTCAATTTAAAGCCACTCTGCAATAACTATGCACTCCTATACTTTGCGAGGCTTTATAACTAGTCTACGTCACAATACTGCAGCTAAAGTATTGGTAGTGGACTTAAGGGAATAGCTAAACATAAAGCAGCTTCTCATTAAATGAAGATTATCTGGTTCCTGCTATGAGATCAGTTTCCAGTGATACCTTTAAAAACTCTCCTCAAGGTAAGACTAAGAAGGAATACAGCAAATGTCAGCCATGAATACAGCAAAAAAACAAAAAGCTGAGAATAATCAGATCCAAAAAGCTATCTTTTTGGATAGCTTTTTGTGACAAATTTTTTTTTTGGGACAAACTTTTATAATAGAAATCTGAATAAATGTCAAGACAAAATAAGGAGTTTCTAATTCAATGAGAAGCACTTTTTTTTTTTTAACCACTGAAACAACTGTATTTATTAACATTCTTAAAAGTTGGGGAGTTAAAAATAATGGCAACATTTTTCTGAGTCACTTCTACTTAAAGGACTTCTCTTTGCTTAAAGGGCTATGGGAGAGAATATCACACGCTAAGAGGTTATAAAAAGTCAGAGATGCTCAATGGAAATGAGTACAAAATGGGTGATTAGAAAAGAAGCTAATATCCTCTTATACCCAGTGAACACTGTGCTGTCCAGTGGCTAAAAAGAGTAGCAAATCCATTTAAAAATCTAGTTTGGACAAAAGACAAGCAATGTATCACTCTGTCCTTAAAACTACAATGACCACACATACTGGCCACACCAGAACAGTTCTGAGACTAGAAGGGATGCTATATCAATTATGCTTGGACAACAGAAGCAAACCAGACCTGCTCCTGGCAGGCCAGCTCACATATTCACCCTGCTTCAAAACCAGGCTGAATTTCTCAGTAATTTCTCCCTTCTCTGGTATTTTTATCTAACAGCATAGACTACGTTTCCACATGCATGTCTCATGTTCCCCAAACCAGCTGTAAATGAACTAGGGGCAGAGAGGGCAAGAAGAGTAACGGTCAGCAAACCACCACAGGTAGATGGAGAGGAAAAACTCAAAAAACCTCTAAGTGAATAGTGAAAAAGGCAGGAACAGCAATTCTAAGTACAGTTTTTAAGACGAACTAAACACCAACAACTCTAAGGTGATGGGTTTTTCACACACTGAACAAACGGAGATGGTCTGGTGGTGACCTGCTCTCCGATGAACTTCCCCTGCTGGAGACAACAGTGTCAGAACGCTAACACCCAGAGTGAACTAGACCGCAGAGCCCAATTAATATAGCAGATGAGAATCAGAAATTATTGAAGGAATATTTCAGGAAAAGGAGCCTGCCAACAGTCCTTGGCACAGACGGAGCTGAGGAGTGGGATGCCTCAGGTGAACGGTGCAGGTGGGAGACAGTGAGAAAGCTAGCTGGTTTACCGTCACCATCAAGGACGGAGGGGAAAACCAAAGACGTGAAATAACCCAGGTGATGTCTAAGGAACGGTATGCCTTAGAAGAACATCATTCCTTAAGAATAACCGAACATTATTCTTCAATTCTAAATCTAGGAAAAGTGATGCAATGATAATACCACTGGCCTGGGAAAGTTGAAAAGGCCCCATCTTGTTTTAATTTTTAAAGAGATTAGTTTGAATAGGGACAATACATCTACAGAAAGAGAAGTCTACTAAGACTCTGTGCAAATGCTAAAAGGCAAAGTTTAACTTGGTACACTTTTAACTACATGACAACTTGCTTTTGATGATTATAAACTTCTATTACCATTACTTGTAAATTAATATTTTCTCAGTACTCACCACAAACCCACAAAAAAATGTAAAAAAAGACTTGTGAACAAATCCTTGACCAAAGTTATTGAGCACAAGTCAATCGTAATTAATGCCAAAAAAGATACTAAATACAAGTTCTAAAGAGAATTAATTTTAAGAGGTGTTCAAAAGTCACTTTTAAATGAATGCCAAAACAGATCCTCCACAAGTTCTATCATGGGAAATGAGTTCCCTCTACTGGAAGTTAACAGTCATAAAACCACTTAAGTTAAATTGTATTTCTTAAAGACCTGGCATTTAGTACTGAACTAGACAAAGAGGGGTTTCATATATAGACAACATATTGCAAACAGCTCTCTTTTGCTAAAAGGAAAAAGTAATTATCAGTTATGAAGCACAATTTGGGCGACAACATTCAAACATACGTCTTATCCTGGTACAAAGAGACTGGCAAACAAAGCTAAAGAAAGTCTACTAATAAAGCGAGCCACTCCTGTTTAATTGGGGCAGAGGGTCTGCACAAGAAGCCACAAAGAAGCTAGTTTTTAAATTTTTCAGCTACAGCCCAGATTCAACTCCTGCCTAAAACTGTATCAGACCCTGGCCTTGAGCCACAATCAGTAACAAATGGCTGAATATGAAAGTACTATGCCTGATACAAACATTACATTTTAAAGGATACTTTGAACACTAGCAACATGAAACATTATTAGTTTTAAGACCTTTGAGAGTAAAACACCACAGTCACATTCTGGAAAGTAGCTCCTTGAAAAATTAAACAGAAAATTAACATATGATTCAGCAATTCTACTTCTGGGTATACAGCCAAAAGAATTAAAAGGATTCAAACAGGTGTCTGCACACCAATGTTTATAGCTGCATTATTTGTAACAGCCAAAAGGCAGAACAACCGAGTATCCATTAACAGATGAATATATCAAAATCATGAAGACAAAATAGTGGTAAACAAGGGCTGGGAGAAGGGGAAATAATCAGTACAGAGTTTCAGTCTGCAACGATGACAGTGCTGGAGATGAATAGTGGTAGCAGTCGCACAACAGTGTGAATGTACTTAATGCCCCACACAATTCTCACTGTATACCTAAAACTGGTTAAAATGGGAAGTTTTAGGTTATGCATATTTTGCCACACACACACCCACCCACCCACCCACCCACCCACAGATATTTTAATGATTCCCTGTCTGAGTCCGCAAGCTTTTATTTCACCACCTACATTGAACTGAGCTCCCTTCCAAAAAGAAAGACCTGTATTACAATTTCATAACACCAGAAGTTTTAAAACACAGCACTCTCATCCGCCACTGAATCCTTACTATGGCTACACACTTCTGATAATCTTAACCCTTGTTTCAATGCACCTACACAAATCACTGTATGTTTCTACCTGATGGTTCAGCGGTAAAGAATCCACCTGTGGTGTAGCAGAACAAGAGCTCAATCCCTGGGTCAGGAGGATCCCCTGGAAAAAGAAACAGCAACCCACTCCAGTATCCTTGCCTGGAAAATCCCATGGGCAGAGGCGCCTGGTGGACTACAGCCCATGGACTTAGTGACTGCAACCATGACAATGCAAACCGCTAAGCAAACCACCTGGAACAGTCTTGCCCCAGTGACCTTCCTCTTACCCAGTATCATCAACAGTTTTAACTGCTGTTTTAAGAGCAAATGAAGGGAGGGGCGGCATTTTAAAAAGTCAGTTCATAAACTGCCAGTGACAGGGGAAGGGTGAGGGAGAAGATTATACACTTGAAATACAGCTCACTTTAGCATGCTACCTCATGTGCAGTATCCCGATAAGCATGGCAGCCAAATTTGCACTGAGTCTTCCCATAATACAGCAGCAGCTTAACCGAGAAAGCAAGTCAGCAGGCAGACTGGGTAGAAAATACACAAGCTGGACCAAAAGCTGCTGAGACACTGCTGACAGAACCACCACTGTGCCTTCTTGTGGATCTAGTGAGGCAGGAAGACAAGTTAAATTTTAAAAGATATACAAACAAGAATTAATAAAGCAGACTGACCATTTTCACTGTGCTATGTTGAATTCTAACATATCAACTACATGAAAAAAAATATATATGTATGGCTTAAGGTACTGCCTAGAGTAAGACTAAATACAATCATTATTTAAAGATAACATTTAACACTCGATTTCATAATATTCAAATGTGTTATTTGAAATAATAACTGATGGAGTTAAAGGTATTAGAAACAAAGCAAAACAGTAAAAAAAAAAAAAAAAAAAAAAAAAAAAACAAGCACTTTTGCCAAACAGGGACAATTATAATATCAACCTAATCCGGCCCCATCACTTCATGGCTAATAGATGGGGAAACAGTGGAAACAGTGGCTGACTTTATTTTTCTGGGCTCCAAAGTCACTGCAGATGGTGACTGCAGCCATGAAATTAAAAGATGCTTACTCCTTGGAAGGAAAGTTAGGACCAACTCAGATAGCATATTAAAAAGCAGAGACATTACTTTGTCAACAAAGGTCTGTCTAGTCAAGGCTATGGTTTTTACAGTGGTCATGTATGGATGTGAGAGTTAGACTGTGAAGAAAGCTGAACGCAGAACAATTGATGCTTTTGAACTGTGGTGTTGGAGAAGACTCTTAAGAGTCCCTTGGACTGCAAGGAGATCCAACCTGTCCACCCTAAAGGAGATCAGTCCTGGGTGTTCATTGGAAGGACTGATGCTGAAGCTGAAACTCCAATACTTTGGCCACCTGATGCAAAGAGTTGACTCGTTGGAAAAGATCCCGATGCTGGGAAAGATTGAAGGCAGGAGCAGAAGGGGACAACAGAGGATGAGATGCTTGGATGGCATCACCGACTTCATGGACATGTGTTTAGTTGGGCTCCAGGAGTTGGTGATGGACAGGGAGGTCTGGCATGCTGCAGTTCATGTGGTTGCAAAGAGTTGGACATGACTGAGCAACTAAACTGAACTGAATTTAAAACCAAAGACTTATCTGAGTATACACACACACTCCTATATATAAGCAATACTGAAAAATACAGATTTTTAAATACCACACACAAAAGGTAGACACAAACCAACGTTTGTCATTTAATAAATGGGTAAATATAAAGTGGTGTATATTCAACAGTGGAATGTTACTCAGCATTAAAAAGAAATACAGTACTCGTATATGCTCGTAAATCCTAAGAACAGTATGCCAAGTGACGGAAGCCATACTGAGAAGATCCACATCACACAATGTCATCTGTGAGAAATGATGAAAACAGGCAAATACAGAGAGACAGAAATGGTGAGCAGTGGTTGTCAGGAGCTGAGGTAGGAAGAAATGAGGAAATAGGGATGGACTACTAATGGTAGAGTTTCTTTTTGAGGAGATAAAAATATTCTGGAATAAGATAATAGTGACTATCGCACAATCTTGGGAATATGATAAAAATTAATGAATTGCACAGTGTAAAATGGCCAATTTTATGGTATATAAACTGTGTCCTAATAATAAATACTAATTATACATATGCATATATGTATATATATATATATTTTTTCATATATGTATATTTTTATTGATATTTTTGCTAAAAGAATGAAAAGGTTTCAGGGGTGAGTGAAACGTTAATATATGAAAGCCGTACAAGATCTCAATAACGATTAAATAAGTAAAATTTGCCATCAAAGTTTCAAAAGAATTCTATAAAAATACCTGATCAGTTTTGAATTTGTGAATTCCGTGGCTTAAAAGATAATTTAAGATCTGAAGAAACATCTACAACCTTTAGTTTTCTTAAACTATTGTATTAAGTAATACTATTGAAAATGAATTTACTGTTTGATATTTTATTCATTTTACCATGGTACAATTAATGTATAATTTGAAGGAAAAGTAAAACCTAAAGATCTCCCCTTTGAAACATTGTTCTTAAGTCGGGGTAGACCGATTATTACATACACAGGTAAACAACACTCTTACCATAGATTCGGAGAGCAGTAACTTGTAAACTTTTGAGTAGCTCTTTATTTGCTCGGGCTGCAGCAGTATGGATAATGTCAACAAACTGTGTTGAAAGCTCAGGATTTCGGGAGCCGAGATGTGCAAGCTGCAGTGGTAAACCAGCCAACCAACGTGATAACACTTTACTACGGTATCTAAGGCCATCAAAGAAAAGGGAAATACACCACATTTATTTAAACATTTGAGAGCCTATAAGATGACTGGCATACTATATTCATCTATAGTATTCTCTAAGGTTTTACCCACTGTATTTTAAAAGTTTATGTAGTTTGGGGCACTATGTACATTGTAATTTTATCTTAAAGGACACAGGCTCTACTTAGCTTGTGAACTATTTACACTAATTTGTAATGACCGTTTTACTATATTAAGTCATTTATGCATTCAGTATAGGGTGCCCCCACATTAAGTGGCTTCAAACTTGGGTTATTTCCATTCTTGCACATACTTGCTCACTCTCTAATGTCTCATCTTGGACACGGCAATCACTTTTGCTGTCCCCCAAGAGTTCAGTGATTTACACACAACCTTTGGAGTCTACCAGACTTGAACTTAAGTCTCAGTCTGGCTGCCCTTTAACAGCATGACACTCACCAACTTATTTAACCTAAGCTTCCTTCTATAAGGCAGAAACCAACAGTACCTACATAAAAGTATGAGAATTACTGAAAAATTAAGAAAAGCACCTGACTCACAGTAAAGACTTGAATATGTTCTAACAACTACCTATGTATGCTGAGGTACCACAAATCCCGTTATCTTTCACCCAAACATCTCTTCCAGACTATCCCAAGTAAACCTCAAACTCACCACATCTAAGACTGATTCCTCAGTTCTACTCTTCGTGTTGTCTGCATCACCAGACAGCACCAAACCAAGCTGGACACTTTTGCTCTTTAAGATACCGCCATTTAAAAATTTATTGAAACATTTTTGACACCCAGTATTATGTTAGTTTCAGGTATGTATCACATAATAGTCTGACATCTGTACACATTGCAAATGGTCACCATACGTCTAGTAACCACCTGTCCTAATAAAAGTTACTGGTCATATTCTTTATGCTGTATATTATATCCCCATGACTTATTTACTTTATAACTCAGTTTGCACCTTTTAATCTCTTTCACCTATTGTACACCTCTCCTCTTCTACTGCCCTCATTCTTATACCATGTGTCCCAATATGTCACTAAGGGCCGGAGGTTAAACCTCCATAATTTTTATGGGAAGCAAAACAAAATTCTGAGGCTGCTACAGGTGGTTCCAATAATTGTCCTTTAGCTGTTAAGCAGACAAGTGGAAATATATGCTCAAAGAGACTTTTACCTTTTCAGTTATGTGTATAAAGGTTACTGAAACTATTATGTATGCCTTTTTATTTAAAAAAAAATAATAAAACCAAAAAGGATAAAAAGAAGATTTTCTCCAAAGATTTAATCACCCTATCATCTTATTCATACAGATTACAAAGTAACCTGGTAAGAAAAAGAAAAGCAAAATAACAAAGGAACTGTACCGGATTCTGTAAGATCTCAGTTCTTCTTTTTGATAGCTTTTACTGAAAAACTTCAGTAACAAAGTCGGAACTGGAAGGAGAAGGCCTCTCTGCTGATACAATGTATAAACAACTGCCTTTATGAGAGACTCTGTAGCCTCTAAGAAACAAGAGAAAACAGCTGCATGTGAGTCAAAATGTTTCTTCACCAGCACCATAATTCTTCTAAAAAGCACAGAAGCACCTTGTTCCTATGAGGAAGCAGATTTTAGCCACAAACTGATGACTACCATCAAAATCCTACATCAATGGCCTAATAAAAAAGTCAAACCAATCGGAGATTACAGTACAAATTTTCCTAAGAGACAACAAACCTAGGAAAGGACAACAAATACCACAATACTAGAAAGGTGGATAAGCCAGGAACCAAACAGCAAAGTTCTGCTTGAATGAAAAGAATTAGTAAGTCACACTAAAAACTGACTTAATGCAACATAACTTCAAGTTACAAGAAAGGTAAAGAGATAAGGATCCACCAATTTCTAGTCAAACTAGATCAGAAAAGTATTTCTTTATCCTTAGGCTCAATGTCATTTCCTATTAATAAAACTTACCTTCTTTCACTCCAACTATGTAATCTAGTAGAAAACCTACCCATCAGCTTCAGAGTGGACCTACCCACCGAAAAGGGGGTGTTCTCAGCCATCAGGGTTCAAGCAGACATTCCTTCATGATTATGCTGGCTACCTTTTATGGCTCGAACGTAAATGACTATGAAATGTTTGACAGGTATGAACTCAAAATTAGATGCTCAACATTAACAGTATGCGTAAGAGCCCCTCTCTTAAGTAAGGACAGAGCATTGACACCCACCTCTGTCTGACTGCATCTGCATTAACCTCCAGGAGACACCAAGCAATCTGTTCAGCTGCTTACTGTTTAGCCTAGACCCATCTTCAAGGGTTTCTGTTACAAATTTCCTTATCCTTTCTATCCAACTGGAATCCTTCTGCAAAGTTGAGGCATTTGCCAGGGAGACCATGATATCAGACAGTGTTAAATTCAGTAAAAGGTGATCTACATTATTCGAGAGAATCGTGCAATGCTTGATGCTAAAAACAAAGACACACATAACTGTTAAGTGTTGTATCTACCATGCCTGTTTCACTTAAACACTTAACTATTCCTCCCAGAATGAACTGTCAAGAAGGTAAGTATATTAAAGTGACTGTAAGCAAACCATTCATTACAGAATCAGAGTTGCTAAGGCATAAATTAAGAATGCATACTGCTCAGTTCATTACCCAAGTTGCTATTCACACAAGAACTACAGGCCCTTGAAACATGGTGTGGTAATCCTAGATGTACTACAGGGATAAGAACACTTGAAAACTTCAACACACTTGAAGATTTTCGTTAAGCAGATATTTATATTAGGATGAAACTCACGACAGACCTTGATTCTGCTTCTAACTAATTTTGACTTGACAGAATCACTAATTTCTCCTGGCCACAATTTCCTTATATGTGAAACAGGAGACTGGTCTAGATAAGCCCAATTCTGAAACAATTTAATTTTATGACTCACATATTACAATCACTTTTTCTAACAGATTATCTTAAGAAAAACAAAATTTGCAACTTAGGATAAAAACCACTAGATATATAAACACTATATAAACACAGTGTAGATTTCAGGCTACACTGCATTCAACAGCAGAGCCTATTTATTCTCATGTTCAGAAACATGTAAAGTTGATTAAACTAAAAAAATACCTGAAACTAATTTATTTTAAAAGAAAGTTAACCCTGGATTAGGCATGAGAAAGGACACAGTCGTAAGGAACCACAAATACAAGGGGAGGGAAATTTTTAATATTTGGTGTTATTAGGGTATCAAATGTAGGGTTAGGAATGACAAATGGGACCAGATCACAAAGAGTTGAAAACTAAGGACACTAAAATCAATTCTGCAAGCACAGGAGTAACATAGTTGAAAAGTTCTTTCATTTCTGCTGATGAAAAAGAAAATATCAGTTACAAGACTCTAAACAAAGAAGTAGTTGTATGTCTACTTGAGCAATACAGGCAAGACGTGACAAGCTCAAGAAACAATGCTGGTACAGACTAGGAGAAAGGGGGATGTATAGCAGGAATAAAAATTAGCTGGATTTGAAGTCTGCTTAAATGCATACATGTATGTGAGCTTTTAGCTGAGCTGGTAAAGAATCCGCCTGCAATGCTGGAGACCCCAGTTCGATTCCTGGGTTGGAAAGATCCTCTGGAGAAGGGGTAGGCCACCCACTTCAGTATTCTTGGGTTTCCCTGGTGCCTCAGTTGGTAAAGAATATGGCCGCATTGTGAGAGCCCTGGGTTCCATCCCTGGGTTGGGAAGATCCCCTGGAGAAGGGCATGGCAACTCACTCCAGTATTCTTGCCTGGAGAATCCCCATAGACAGAGGAGCCTGGTGGCCTACAGTCATGGTGTCGCAGAGAGTCGGGACCTGGCTGAGTGAGTGAATAAGCACAGCACAGCCCAGCAAAAAACTGGGAATTCTATCACGGAGAGAGAATGAATGAAAACTGGGACAGATGAGTAGCAATCTATACTACAAACCCAAAACTACTGGTAGGTTCTTTGCCCAACTGTTCAGTGCCCAAAGCCAAGGCACATTTTATACTAACCAGACCATACAAAAACTCAACTGCATCATTTATTCACCACAGGTAGAGCTTTTGAAGATCTACTTACCTATTACTGTCTGGAAGGTGTCAACAGACATTCAAAAGTTGGGAGAATTCATCCCGCTCCTCCAAGAATTTACACAAAATTTTAAAGTCTAAATACACTGACCACCAATTCTATGAGGGAGACAGGAAACTGGGGAAACTCATTTTCAGCAATGATAGAGGAGGAAATTAGAACTGATTCCCGTCCTGAAAATAACTTTAAAAGCTGGATGAAATAGTTTTTAACAACTCAAAAGCATTCAAGAGGTAACAAGGTGATGAACAATTGCTGGGTCCCCAAAATAAAGCAAGATCACAGTACTCAGGTTCCAAGGGCTGTGGAACCAAATACCCAATTCCAACGAAAAGCCTGGAAAACGGAACTAACCTTTCAGAGGCCTCACAGGGAAAAGTCAAACTCCAGAGCCAGACAAACATGGGGACTCTGGTATATTATCCCTACTTCAAGCTGAACCTGTAAGGGCTCCCTGCCAGAGTAACGGTGAACTGGAAGTAAAAAGAGCTCTTACATAAAACAATCCCAGTTATACATCATCTCAGTAGTTAACGCAACAATTTTTCCCAACTAGATCTATAGATTCAACACAATTCCAATCAAAACCCCAGCCAGTTACTTTATAGTTATCAACAAAATGATTTCTGAAGTTTACACACAAAGGCAAACACTAGACTACCCAACACAAGTCCAAAGCGGAACAATGTTGGAGGACTCACACCACTCGATTTCAAGGCTTACTGTACTACAGTAATCAAGACAGCACAGAACTGGTGAACGAACAGACAAACATAGGTCAGTGGAAGAGCCCCAAGACAGGCCTACAAGCACAGTCAACTGATGATTTCAGACAAAGGAGCCGAAGCAATCCAAAAGAGAAACAAGAGTCTTTTTCTGCAAACAGTGCTGGAATAACTGGACAGAAACTCTAGAACTGAAAAATAAAAATAAAACAAATTCAACAAATGTATGTTTGAATGAGACAAAGAGAAACAAAAAATTCAGTAAGTGGGTCTTATATACAATCAATTAGTCTTTAAAGGGAAGGAGAAAAATGGCATTAATATTTTAAAGATGAGAATTTTTCAGATGTGTTTAGACACTTCACTCAAGATCTCAGATTTAAGAAGCTCACTGAATTCCAAGGAAAATCAATAAAAAAGAAAACCACACCTGGATACATCATTGTCAAACAGCAGAAAATAAAAGACAAGGAGCAAAGTCTTATGGGGGAGGTGGGGGGGGTGGGGAGGGAAGTAACTTTTATAAAGTAGCAACAGTTCAGACTCATAGCTGACTTCCTAACAGCAGTGGGAACCAACAGAGCGAAGCGTTGCAGTCAGTACGGTCAGTACGCTCAAACAAGAAAACTGCCAAGCTCAAGCACTGTGCTCTGTTAAAACAGTCCTCGGAAATAAAGGAGAATACATATATTCTCCTTCATTTTATATTATATATATATATATATATATATATATATATATATATATATATATATGTATGTATGTATTTGTGTGTGTGTGTGTAAATCCTCTAGCAGCTTCTAAATAAGCCTAATGAAGAGAGATGAAAAAAATGAAGAGCAAAAAAATAGAATATACAGATAAAACTCAGATGGTGGATACAAGTTCTCCAAAAATATTAATTTTTGCTTGAAAGTTCAAATTTTATCTCTAGCACAGACACTATTTTCCTGAAACTGATAGGCTTATTTTTTTCATTTCTGAGAAAATATCTACAAATACCCAAGTCTGAATAAGCATAGTTAGTCATTTAAATTAAAATCATGTCCATTGCAGAAAATACAAACAGAATGACAAGTGCATTTCCTCGAGACAACCATCATTCTTTGGCATGCAGCCAAAATACTTCAGGCACACTTTCCATTTCACCACACAGAATATTAAAATTACGTGTTTTCAAGGATTGTGACTTAATAAGATTAGTAATTTTTTACTTAATTAAGAACAATTTTAAGTGAAACTGGCATGTTCTTTTAAACTGTGAATGCATAGTGGTGAAGAATACTGTTAACCCTCCATACCGTTCTGCCTCCACATATTCAACCAACTGCAGATGGTGTATCATGTGTATGGATTGTGGCTTTCTGAATCCATAGATGCAGAATGTGTATTTGGAGGGCAACTTGCTTCTGGATCAGTGAAAATACCACGTATGACACTATGTCTTTACACAAAACTCAGACTGTACAACAAGAAGAGTGACCCCTCACATAAACCAAGGACTCCAGTGTAAATGATGTATCACTGAGGTTTGTATTTTACAACAGATACACAACTCTGGTGTGGGACGCTGACGTGAGGGAGGCTGTGCATCCATGGGGGTAGGAGTAGTGTATGAGGACTCCGTACTTTCTGTTCAATTTTAATACGAATCTAAAATTGCTCTAAAAAATGAACTCCATTTAAAAAAAAAAAAAGGAATGAAATGCTAGTAGTGCCACAACATGAATAAACCTTAAAGATATCATGCTAAGTGAAGTTAAGCCAGACATAAAACAGTGTTTTCAGTTTCTACTGATACATGGTACCAGAACAGTCAAATTAATAAAGGGGAAAAATGCAATAGCGGTTCCCAGTACCTGGAGGGAGAAGAGCATAGGAAGCTGTTATTTAATGTGTACCGAGTTTCAGACTGGTAACATGAAAAGTGTGAAATGTACTTAATGCCACCAATCAGTACACTTTAAAAATAGTTAAAATGCTAATTTTTATGCTATGGACATCTTACCACAATGAAAATAATATCTTTTGTAACTCCACAGTTCAACCCAAGATTAAAAATAATCTAGACATCAGGTCAAAATTGAAGACCACCAGCTTAGGCCACATTGGCTCCTCTAACTTGAATCTGTGAATTTAATAGATAGCCTCCAAAGGCTATCTGAGAAATATTCAACACGCTTCCTTATGGAAGTTCAAGAGCAGCCTGCGGACCCTCAAAACAAATCACTAGGGAAATTTATGGTAATACTGTCAATCCACTTTTGTTAAAAATGCCACAATTTCACCACCTCAGTGTCTTCATCGTTAACTCCTTTTTCACCTTCTATATCTTAGCACAAATCACTACCTAGGCAGGCAGCCCTCCCTAGGACCTATGCCCCCCATGAAAGAGCAGGACCATCTCCCTACTATACTGATATACTTTTATTACCCTACATTCTTTTTCCTAAGTGCCTTCAACATATTAAGTGCCCAATAAAGTGAATAATGACAGTACACCCATATGCTCTTGAGTAGTTTACTTACATTTAATGGTCTACCAAATTCCAAACATCCTTTTATTTAATCTCATTTTGATGAAAATTACACCTGAAACCTCTTCCTTGACAACATAAAAATCACATGTCATTATATTCACGCATTGAAGGATATTCTCAACCTTATCCATGGACCTGATTAAAAACTTCTGTGTTAATAAGAAAACTGTATCTGGAGCAAGTAACAACTTACTTGCTCAAGAAAGTATTTCCACATTTGATTCTCTGTCACCTCCAACTCCAGAAACTCTAAATTAATGATCCTAAAACATGGTTTTGATCCAACCAATAATAGTCTTCAATGCCTAAAGGATCAAGGATGAAAGAGAAATGAGAGTCAGAGACAAAAAATGACTTTCAGCATTAAAGTTAGTCATCAGTAGAAACCAATTTGATTCAGGTCTGTCCCATGTCCTCCATTATGCAATTTTATAGCTTTCTCATACCCTATAATATCTCCTTCCATTACTGCAATCATCCCTCACTTCACTTCTGCCTGCTAAAATCACATTCACATTAAAACACTACTCTCCAACACTGCCTTGTCTGTTTATCCTAACAAGGATCTGTCTTCTCCTATTAATTCCTATAGCATTTCTTGACTATAAAGTTCTAATGACACTTAAATATGCCTTGTGTGAAAGATGTAGATTCATTTTTCTTCCTGCAAGTTATTGAGCTTTTGTTTCTCAGCCTTAAAACTACCCTTCCACGCTCTTACTTTGTGATCCTGGGGGTGAGTCACATTTTCTCCTTTACAGTTTGCTTCTTGTTAGGCTCTGCCAATAAAGTGCTTGTTTTTGTTTAGTCACTAAGCTGTGTCAGACTCTTCAGCAACCCCGTGGACTACAGCCCGCCAGGCTCCTCTTTCCATGGGATATTCTAGGCAAGAATACTGGAATGGGTAGTCATTTCCTTCTCCAGCAGATCTTACCAACCCAGGGATTGAAATCTGTCCCTGCACTGGCAGGAGGGCTCTCCACCACTGAGCCACCTGGAAGTCAAGGGGTACTTGAGACCAGAAAGCTGGAGGAGGAAAATGCGGCACTTTCTGTTTGCTTCCTAGTCCTATTTTTTGCTTCCTTTTGCCACCAGTGCAACCCAACCACTCTTCAGGCCAGCAGCAGTTCATTCTAGCAGCCAGAGTTGGTTCCAGTCTGTATCTTCCTGACACAAAACCAGTATCACCGTGCCCCTAGAACACCAGCGCCAGCCAGCAGAACCCTCTTCGCTGAGCCCTGTACCCTTACCCCACTGGGCCCCTCTCCTGATCCCAAAGACATTAGTCCCAGCTGAGTGCAAACCCCTTCCTCGAGGCCTGAGTTTGGGCTGCAGCCTTTCTTTCCAGCCACTTGCCCTCTTCTCTTTGCTCTCCGGTCAGGAGGCAGTGGTGGCTTCCGACAAGACCTTGCTGTTCCCTTTTGTCTTTCCACTATTAAGTGGAAATGCCTAGTTAACAACCGGTTGTATTAAATTCTCTGTGAAAATCACTGGTATGATTTCCATCTCATGACTAGAGTCTGACACACATTTTTATCAATTTTAAGATTTTGTATTGATTTTTGCAATTTATGAATCACTTAAGAGATCAAAGAATATACCTTAGGGCATCTAATTATCTGTCATAATACTTTACTTACAGTGAGAGACCAAAAAACTTCAGTGAATGAAGTTTCTCTGCCTACAACATACTTATCACTTCTGAGCATATCCTCTGAACTCTGCCCAAAGAGCCTCACTGATTCTCCAAGTAGTTTCTTCCTTTTGATAAGTTTAAGAACCTTCTGACAAAGACTTTAAAATCTGTTCAAGCGTTTGCTCATTTGGGGAATTGCACCTTGAGTATCTGTATCTGCTTGTCAAGTTTTATTTGGTAATTTGTTTTTACGTTTATCTGCTCTTACTTCAGGTAAACATTTCAAATAACTTCCAGGCTTACACTTTTCCAGTGAAACTTCATCCATAATTTGTTCTTTTCACTTATTTTAAAAAAGAGAACTGCTTTTCTTCAATTATCCCTCTTCCATCAGGATACTGATAACAGTTACATTACGCTTCCTTGTGTATATAAATGAGAGCAGAAACTAGTGATGTTATGCTCTCAAAGATTCAGTAATTACACAGTGCCTCTCACAAACAAACTATCCACTCTAAGCAAATTTTTATTAAATTCTTATCTATACAATTTGATAACTGACACTCATTTAGCACAAAACATTCACTTCACAGATTAAAAATAAAAATAAAATCTAAGTAAAATTGGAAGTCCAGGGCTTAAAGTGACTTGTTTAAGATCAGATACTACAGCTTTTATCTTTACTTCACAGTCTAGATAACAACTACTTGCAGTGTACAAAGTTCAGTGTGAGACTGTTTTCTGAAAATGTCAGGTTAAACAGTGGATGAGAATGGCAATATCTTTTATTTGTCCCTTTCCTTTTTTTGCTTGGTTATTTCTTTTAAGGCATATGGAAAATTACTCCTAAAATGGTGTTTGAAATCAGTAAGGTAATTCTTTCAAAGCCATGACTCCTAGTAAAATAAGCACAGATTAGAAAATCTGTAAGAAACAATAACTTAAAATAGCAAATAAGACTTTAAGCAGAAACTTAACAACTTGTCAATATTCACTTACAAATTTACCCTTATAACACACCTTTTGCTAATGATATAATATGTAAATAAATCTTAAAATCTGAATAAACTGTTAGGCCATCCAACTTTCACCCACAGTTCTTTTTGGTGCTTTCATTTTTACATGCATTTCATCTACTGAAAATGAGAAAAAAAGGGAGAAAGTAAAATTTAATAAAATTCTGATTTTGAACTACTAATGCAATATTTATAAAGTATACAAGAAAATCTTCTACTTAGTGTTCCATTTAAGAGTAACTATATTCTCTAGAAATTCTATTGCTCATTAAAGGCATTTAATACCTTCACAAATCAATGTGTTTGTCTAAATTCTTCAGCAGTATTCTTCAATGTATCATGTTCTCCTACCTGAAACACTGATTCCCTACTATCCAGAGGACCAATCATTCCAGTCTGCCAGTGGCTGAGGGGTTGCTTGGGATATGGGACATGAGACACTACAATAGCTAGCTCCAGCTCTAGCAAACCTGGAGGCCAAACTCAGACCATAAATCAACAGCTAGCTATTGCAGCATATCTCCTTAGTTACCTTCACTGGGTTTTCCTCTTTTTCTTAACCTAAAAATGTGTCCTTGACAACCTCTGGACTTCTACTAGGTATCTTAAACTTAACATGAATAAACTGAACTCTCCTATGGGCAGTCACATCATCATCTGGACCACAGTACAGGCATCACCCCTGCTCCTCTTTCCTTAACTACATACACCAGCATTCCTGCTGGTTTCACCAGAATCTGGCTGCTTCTCATCACTTCAACCACCACCTGCCGTTCGACTCCAAGCCACCATCACCTCTCACTTAAGACTGCTGTCTCAGGCTCCCAAAGGCCCTCATGCTTTTCCTCTTGCCCCCCTAAACTTAACTCTCTACATGGCAGCCAGGGTGATCTTTTAAAACACAAATCCTACTTCACAATATTACAGGGAAGGATAAAGGAGATAATATATATAAAGGAAGGACAGGTCATCCATGGGATCAATGATCTCAGTTGGGCCCATTTTGCTAGAGTTGGAGAATGAGGGCATGGGGGTTTTTAACTGTTTTATTTGTAAATCTGGCATATTAAAGTTAAATAAACATAATTTAGATCATGCCACTCCTCTGCTCAAAACCCTCCAATGTCTTTTCACCACACTCAGGTTAAAATTCTAAGTCTTTACCACAGACCACAAGGTACCACATGATGTGGCTACTGTCCGTCATGTCCCCCCTCATCACCCACCATTCTCCCAGGACCTCACTTGCACATGCCTTGCTGCCATTCCTCAAGTATGTCCAATCTGTTCTCACTTCAGGGTTTTGCACTTGCTGTTCCCTGTGCCTAGAAGGGTCTTCCTACAGGTCTTCACAAGACTTGCTCCTTCTCTTCATTCACTGACATGCAAATATTAAGAAGGCATTTCCTGACCACCTAGTTAACAGGTACCTCCCCGCACACTGTTTCATTACATCTTCTCTCTTACCCACTTTCATCTTTCTTCCTAATGATGACATGATGGACATCAGCTATTTGTTTGCCATCTCTCAACCCCACCAGGAGCTAAGTGTTTGCCTTGTCAGTCATGTTTATCTCTGTATTCCCAGAGTCTAGACAGAACCTAACTCACTGCAAAGCAGCACTATTCAAAAGACCTTTCTGCAGTGACAGAGCCATTTTGTTCTTGTATTTGTGCTGTCCAATACAGTAGCCACTGCCACCTGAAGCTACTAAGCATCTAAAATGTGACTACTGTTTACTGAGGAACTGAATTTTAATTAAACAGCCAAATTTATAGGTGCTCAATTAACCTTTGCATCTAACTCTTTCTCACAAATTCTGATCTTCATGGTAAAAACAAAACAATAAGGAAACATTTACACTGAACGCAGCAAGCATTAAAATACAAAGCTAGGACACAACAAAATCTCTATAGTGTATAAAATTATACTACTGACCTAAAGTTAATAATACAGGACTCCAAAAACTGAAGTTAATTAAAAAGTTAACATTACATTGTATTTTAAAACACTGTGTGTTTTAAAAATATTAAATACAGTATACTTTAAATTAAGGATCCTAAGGATACAAAGAGTGTATTACAAATAAACCACCTCAGTCAGGATCTGAGTACTCAACCACTGAAAATAAGATTTAATATTAACTTGAGATTTCTTTCCAAAGATGAAAGATTTCAAATTCCTAAAAAGCTTTACAATAAAAAATACTTGGGCAAAAATGAAACTTCTCAATTATGCAGCAAATACAAACACACTATATGCGTTTAACAAAACTTAAAAAGTAAGCAGTCAGTTACCCTAAGTTTGCACCCTAATACAGATGCCAATTTATCAACAGAAAACCTACACATTTTGAGAGAAAAGAGCTACAATTCAGCCTGTGGTGCATAATTAGAATTTAAGACCAAGAAATGCCATTTCATTCCTCCTAAAGTTTGAACTTTGACCACTCAATACTTTAAGTACTAAGCTATAACTAAGGTGAATGAGAAAGTGGAACTGACAGCAGGAATGGTAATGAAAAATAAACTAACAGACATTTTAATGTAATCTGGTGTAACATACATATTTATACTTTGTCTGCAAAGTAATAGATTTACCTTATTCAGTTATTATAGTTCAAATCTGCCGTGGTCAATTAGAGAACTCTGCCAATGGATGCTTTTAAATACTATTTCAGTTTGAATTTGCACCATACCTGCAACTGCAGCTTACCTACAGTAAAGGTTAACTTTAAGAAATATTTTCCGATTTATATCCTTTATCAAGAAAATAGAGAGAGACTGAGTAACTCTCTTAGTAAATGTCACATTGCACTTGAAAAGATGTGGGTTATTTTCAAATATCTTTTTATGTTGGTTTCTAACGTAATTCCACTGTGATAAGAGAACAGACCCTGTGTGATTTCAATACCTTTAAGACCATGAAATTTTTGCACATTGTTTTATGTCCTTGGATAAGTTCCAGAGTCTCCCAATTTACAGTCTATGGGAACTTGAATAGAATTTGTGTCCTACTGTTGTGTAAAAATTGTATAAATCTTAATTATATTGAATTGGTTCATAGTGTTTTTCAGGTCTAGTATATCATTCTATTTCTCTACATATTCATTCTATTAATTTTTGAGAGTTTGATACTAAAACTCCAACTAAAAATCTTAATTTATCTCCTTAAAAAATAATTGTAATATACAGTGTATTTTCCAAGTCTCCTGTAAATGTGTTATCATACTTTCAGAATTTAAAAAATTGAAATTAAAAAACTACTATGTATGAAGTAAATAAACCCCAAGGATGTATTGTACAGCACAGAAAAAATAGTCATTATTTCATAATAAAATGGAGTATAATCTGTAAAAATACTGATTCACTGTATTGTATAACTGAAACAAATGTAACATTATAAATCGGCTATGTGCTCATGCATACTCAGTCTCTTCCATCGCGTCTGACTCTTTGCCACCCTATGGACTACAGAACACCAGCTCTTCTTTCCATGGGACTCTCCAGGCAAGAATACTGGAGTGGGTTGCCCTGCCCTCCTCCAGGGGATCTTCCCGACCCAGGGATTGAACCCAAGCCTCCCGTGTCTCCTACATTGTAGGCGGATTCTTTACTGCTGAACCACCAGGGGAGTAAATCAACTATATTTCAATATAAATACCCTCCTCAAAAGAGAGACTGAGTAGGAAGATAAAGATCAGAGAATCTTAAGTGATACATCAGCCAAGAACCCTGATTTAAACAAAGAAGCTCAATTATATATTATGGCAATCAAGGAAATATGAACACTAGATCTTTGATAATATTAAGGAATCGTGGATAATGATAAAGGAATTTAAATTATTTTTTTAAAAGACTCACTGCCTTTTAAGAAAACATGCTGAAACTTTTATGGATGAAATGATGGTATAAGATGATTTGCTTTGCTTTGCTTTAGGATTTGCTTCAACCATCTGTATGAAGGGTTGGGGGGTGAGGTGGGTCGAGCAGAAATAGAAAAAGCTTGTCCTTGAGCTGAAAACTTGGAGCTGGAGGATAAGAGAATATGGAGATTTGTGTTCTATTTTTTGTGTGTGAAATTTTCTACACTATAATCTTTAAAAAAAGAAAAAAAGAAAAAACTAGTAGAGCCATTTTTTTTTTTAAATGCAAGTAGGTCATAAGAGAGTAAGAAGATTTCCAATAATGAATTAACAACCTGCAAATAGCTATATATTATGGTTATCCTACTGGAAATTTTAATATAAATAAATTCACTTATTTGGGAAAGTTTCTTTCAGGTTATATGTTGTATTTGGAAAATATAACAGCCATACCCAGGGGCAAGTGACAAGACTCATCTGCACACCTGGGTCTTCACTGCCAGTGCCTGTGACACTTGACTATTTTACCATTTCCACGTTACCATTCTCAGAATATAAGGCAAATCTAGCCTGAATCACTGTCACTGACCCGAGAGGGTCCTAGCCCAGAGTCTTAAAGAAGGTCTTCCTCCAGAAATTAGACACGGTCCTTGTGTAGTTCTGTCCTCTAGAATCTTTCTCCCAAGTAACATAAGAACAAGAGGAGAAAGGCAGAGATGATCTGGATTTCTTGAGCCATCTGGGTGGATCAAGTTTTTTATTTCTTTCCTCTGCACAAAGTCCCTCACCTGTGACAAGCTTCAGCATTAGGTCCTGGTGACACAGTCCCCTGCGGGGGGAGATAGAGAAGTAAGGAGACAGGTAGTAGTAAGTAGCTTCTTAATCTGACTAAGATCAATTTAATTTGAAAGAGGAAGTAGCTTTACAGCAATCCTTTTTCTCATCATTGCCAGATTACCTCATTGCTTTAAAAGAAAATGAATTCCTCCATCTCAAGTGTTTGGCAAACAATAGTCAGCAGATTTGTGTAAAAAAAAAAGTATACATAGTCAATTAGGGGTCGATTACAAATTTCTATTTGGGGAGTCTCCAAATTGGGAACCTGAGAGTAGAGTAGAAAAAAGATTTTTCCCTTTGAATACTTCATGCTTTTAAAATTTTGAGCCATGTGAATGTATTGCTTTATGTAATTAATTAGTTAACTTATTAAAAATAAAGATTAAATAAATAAATAAAAATAAAGATAAAAATGGAGATCATAATGCCTAAACAGAGATTAAGATCACAGGGCCATTTGCTTCTAATGTAAAAACTAATACAAATCACTCTGTTAAGAATCAAAAGGCTATTATAATTAAATGACACATAATATCAGATTTTCTTTTGCAAAATAGGCCCTTATGGGCAAAGTTGGTGAATTCTGAATAAAATCTCTAAGTTAGATAACAGTATTGTATCAATATTAATTTCCTGACTTTAATAATAGTACTGTGGTCATATAAAAGTTTTTTTTAAGAAACACACTTCAAAACATTAGGGGTAAAGTGGTGTCATATCTGCAACTTTCTCTGAAAGAGTGGGGATGAGATATATAGAGAAAGACAGAGAGAAAATAATAATAATAAAGTAGACTCGATAAAATGTTGATATTTACTGGCAAAGAGGGGGAGCGCCTGGAACTCTCATACACTAATGGCAGAAGTAAAAAAATTATGACTATTTTTGAAACCAGGCAATGCTTTAATAATGTTAAACATAGACTTATCATATGGCCTAGCAATTACAGTCCTAGGTATTTACCCTAGAGAAATTAAAACATAGAGATCCAAAACATGTGTCTAAGAATGTTCATATCAACTTTATTCATAATAGCCCAAAGTGCAAACAATCTCCATGTTCATCAATAGGAGAGTGAATCACATTCATCAATAGGAGATGAATAAACAAATATTTATCAACAGGAGAGTGAATAAACAAATGTATTCTCACACAAATGTTTGACAAACATTATTTTCACAAACAAATGTATCCACCTGCAAAGTGGGAGACCTGGGTTCCATCTGATCCCTGGGTTGGGAAGATTCCCTCGAGAAGGGGAAGGCTACTCACTCCAGCATTCTGGCCTGAAGAATTCCACAGGCTGTATACACATGAGGTGACAAAGGGTCAGATATGACTGAGTAAGTTTCACTTCACTTCATTCACACACCAGACACTGGGACATGATTCCCATGGGTCCCTTGTGTTTCCACATGTCTTATGAATAGAGGTGCTGACAGTTTTGCTCCAGACAATCTTCTTTAAAAAAAAAAAAAAACACTTGCACAGAAGATACCCTTGGAAAATATAATTTCTCCATCTGGAGCAGAAGGCAAATTTTTTGGAGTCCAGTATGATGAAGATAATGTCTCCTTCCAGGAACAAAGGTTGGGCAGATTTTCTTGAAGTCTCTTATTAATGATTGAGGTTTTCTAAGCTTAGGGTTCCTCAGCTATGACTCAAGATTTACTATGTGTGGACATTTAGGTTGTTTTTACCTGTATAAGTTTATTGAGGCATAACTTACATGCAAAAAAATCATATTTGATCTGGTACAAGCATGAATCCGAGGCAGCCTAACTTTTTAGCTTGCAAACAGGATAAAATCTCAGATTCTTCACAGTCCTTGCCAGTGGAATGCTGCCCAGCAACAAAAAGGAAAGAATCACTGAGACACACAGCAGTACAGATGAGTCTTGCAAACATTATGCTGCGTGAAAAAGCTGAGCCCGAATCAAGTATGATACTGTCTAATTTTATTTACTGAAAATTCTCCATCGAGCAGAATAAATCTGTATTAATAGAAATCACAATGGCAGTTGCCTGAGACAGGGAGTTTGGGGCATGTTGACAGAGGTAAAGGATGAAGGATTTTCCCAAGAGTCCAGTGGTTAAGAATTATCCTTGCAGTGCATGGGACACGGGTTCCGGGAACCAAGGTTCTGCGTGCTGCAGCACAGCTAAGGCCACGCGCTGCGGATACTAGGTGAGGAGGAGCCCCACAATGCGACTAAGGCCCGGTGCAGGCAAATAACCAAGTCTTTAAAAGGAGGTGAGGGGGAAGCTTTCTAGCGTGGTGGGAGTGGTGGAACTATTTTGTATCTTTGTTGTGTTTGCATGGATATATACATCTTTCAAAGTGCATCAAACAGTGTGCCCTAAAATGTATAATTTTGTTATATGTGAATTACGCCTCAGTAAAATTACATAGAAATAGTCTAAATATTTATCAACATGTGAACAGATATGCAAAATATGGTATATACATAAAATGGAATATTATTCAGCCTTGAAAAGGAATGAAATTCTGAAACATGCTAGAACATGGGTGTTCCTTGAAATCATTACACTACGTGAGAGAAGTCAGACATGAGAAGACAGTTACTGTGTGATTCCACTTCTTTGAGCTGCCTGGAATAGACAAATTCATAGACAGAAAGTAGAGCAGTGGTTATCCAGGGCTGTGGAGTTGTGGTCTAGTGGGTACAAGGTTTCAGTTTGGAAGGATGAAATAATTCTGGAGATGGAGGTGATGGTGTTGTACAACAGTGTGAACACACTTAATGCCACTTAACTGGACACTCAAAATGTTTAAAATGATAAATGTTATATCTAGTACATTTATATGTATTACAGTAGTGGTGTGAAAAAAAATAATCTCTCTCTCCAGTGGTGTGCTGCAAAATGTATAACAACCAGCTATGAGAGGGAAGCATATTGGTAGTATTCACTTTGATAGAAACACTCCCACAGTGATCCAGTTCAAGCAACAGTGTGATATCACTGAATGTAGAGTTTGGAAAAGATACAAACAACTGACTTTACAAAGTCAATAGGAGTTGGCTCAAAGACACTACTGTCTCTATCCAACCAACCGATTGTTAGTACACAGCAAATCCAGTAAAGAAAACACAACATAAAAGTTATAAAGAAAAAGGGAAAAAAATCACCCCACCACTACTTATAGGCAGTTGTCTGTATGCCAGCCAGGGAGGTCGATGGTTATTTGTGGGCTGATAACATACAGGAACAACAAAGTGCCAGTTCACTGATCCTGCAGGCTGGAAGGCATCAATTCTGGTTGGTTGGTACCCATTGCCACATCAGTTATTAAATCTTGTGGCTCTTATTCCTGGTGGTGACATCCAGAAAAGGAAAACTGTGGGACCTTCTTGAATCATGTAAGTTTAGCTACCAGTAGGTAACCCTTTAAAATTTTTATCGATCTTTACTGTCATCATATTCCCTTTGTTTTGGCACAAAATGGCTGCAAAAGTACAGGAGATACAAAATTTTGAAGCCATTTCCAGAAGATTTAGCCTGATTCTCGGTGCCAGTGACTCTCAGATAGGGTGTGCATGTAATTACTTGGAGTAATCTTCATTTTGAAAGAACTACAGGTGATTCTAATGCAGTTGGTTCACAGAACACATTTGGCAACATGGTTCGATGAGGTAGCTCTTTCCCTTCTCCCCTTTCATAATTTCACACCACAACCACATTGCTCTAAGATGCAAATTAGGGTAACTGATGTTATAAAACATGTCCCAATGTGTGTATAACAATGTCTGAAATGATTTTAAGAATATTCAGTATAGAAAAGGTGACATAAAATTGTGCTAATTCATTTTACTGTCATTGGTGAAACAAGTGTTATTCAAGCCTTTTGATGTGGCAGAAATATTTTAAGACAACCCCTTCTATTCTTTGAGCAGGAAATAAAATCTAGCAAACTGTGTAACCAGTAACCTTAGGGATGGTACTTGAGGCTTGATCTCTAAAAGATGTTGAGTCCAAAAGTTGAACCTAAATCTGCCTGTATTGTTCTGCCTTGAGTGAATCTTTCATGCAGGCTGTGATCAGTGCATTTAAAAGAGCAGAGATCTGAATTTTATTGAGATTTACCTTATGTTTTATTATTGTGGGCTTGCCAGGTGGCACTAGTGGTAAAGAACCCACCTGCCAATGCAGGTGATGTAAGAGGTGCTGATTGGATTTCTGGGTCAGGAAGATCGAGGAGGGTGTGGCAACCCACTCCAGTATTCTTGCCTGGAGAATCCTATAAACAGATGAACCTGGTGGGCTACAGTCCGTAGTTGCAAAGAGTCGGACACAACTGAAGCAACTTAGCATGCATGCATGTTTTATTAATAATGAATTTCTGTTTAGTAAATGTTTCATAGTTATGTGCCAGACTTGCTTTCCTTATAACATGGTGGAAAGGTTAAGAAGGCATCGTTAGTCTTCATCCACTCTAATTAATAAATGCTACATGAATCTACCAAAAAGAACCTTATAACTGTGCTTGAAAAGTTGGCTTAGGGTAGCTCTTTATAGGGTGTTTGGGGGAACACTAAACCCCAAGATGCTCATTTGAAGATAGAAGACCTGCAAAAAAAAAAAAAAAAAAGAGAGAGAGAGAAAGAGAAGAGAAAGAAGACTTGCATGATAAAATAAACATAGGAAATGCTGCATAGGCGAATATTTTATTTTTTTTAATTTAGTCCACCATTTACCAAAGTTATTGATTAAAGATTTTAAAATTTCATAAGAATAACATTTTGTGGAATATATATTTAGCAAAGAATTCTCCAGTGCTCTGGTGAAAATTTTAGCTGTGAAGGGGAACACAGGGATAGAGAGGCAAATTAATTTGGCATTCTTGACTTCAAACTTACATTAACCACATTTGTTTCCACTATTAAATGTAAAGAATTTGATGGATTTAACAACAGTCATCAAGGATAGTCAAAAGGTAACTTCCTCAGTGGTCTGGTGCAGCCAAAAATCAACTGGAGAATATACCTCAGGTGCCCGCTGCAACTCGAGAAAAACCATGAGGCTTCCCCCTCGCTACGAGATGAACCCCAATTCCCCAGCATTGCGTGAAGACCAATTCCGTGTTCCCCATCAAACAAGAAAGGAGCCTTGACTTCCTTGATGGAACTCCAGAGAGGCCCCAAGAACACTGTCGCAAGTCTAGAGGGACCTGAGGTCACCGCAGTCACACAAAAGAGCTCCATGTACCACAAATCAACTCGAGATGAGGCCTGATTCCCCTGCAATGGCTCCAGAGCTAGCAGGCGTTCCCCTGCAAACACAGCAAGTGGCTTGCCTTCCTTTAGGCAACTCCAGAGATTCCGCGAGAACACCATCCCAAGTCTAGAGGAACACGAGTTCAGCACAGCAACTAGAGAGAAGCTCCGTGTACAGCAAATCATCTCGAGATGAGAGCTGATTCTCTGGCTTTGACTCAAGAGGAATGCCAACTTTCCACAATCACCTCAAGAGGAGGCTTCTCTCAGCTATAGGTATGTGAGAGGGACCCTGAGTTTGCTGCCTCAAGTGGAATGGACACCGAGATGCCGTGACTCGAGATAAGGCCGGATTTCCCTGCAGTGACCTGAATGCAAGCTCGTCTTTCATCTCACGAGATGAAGGGATGTCTGAATCCCCTGTGGAGACCCTAGAGAAAGCCCTAGTTCCACGTATCATCTCAACAGGAGGCCTCACACTCCTTTCAAAACTCGAGAGTCACGTGGAGGTCAATGCCTCAAAAGGAGACGATTCCTGACTCCTCTTGAAAATTGATAGGAATCCCAATATCCCTGTGGCAACTGGACAGGAACCCTGGGTCTCTCGCCTCACCTTGAGAGGGGTCCCTATTGCCCTATCAAGCCTCGATGAGAATACCGAGGTGTCCCTAACATCTAGGCAGGAGTCCTGATGTCACTGAACAACATGAGTTTTGAAGGGTCATTCCCGCCGTAACTCGAGAAGATACCCCAGGTCCCCACCACAACTCAAGAAAACCAAGGAGAATTCACCCTCGCCGTGAGATGAGGCCCAATTCCACTGCATCGCATGTAAAGCAATTCCGTGTTCCCCATAAAACAGGATATGAACCTTGACTTCCGTGATGGAACTCCAGAGAGTCCCCAAGAACACTGTCGCAAGTGTAGAGGGACACTGAGGTCCCCGCAGCAACACGAAAGTGCTCCGAGTACCCAGATCAACTCGAGATGAGACCCGATTCCCCTGCACTGGCTCCAGAGCAATCCCGCTTTCCTCATCAAACTAGACAAGTGGCTTGACTTCCCTTAGGCAACTCCAGAGATTCCCCGAGAGCACCGTCCCAAGTCTAGAGGAACACCAAGTTCAGCACAGCAACTCGAGAAAAGCTCCGTGTACCCCAAAACATTCGAGATGAGAGCTGATTCCCTGGCTTCGACTCAAGAGGAATGCCAACTTTCCACAAGCAGCTCAAGCGGAGGCTTTTCTCAGCTCTAGGTATGTGAGAGGGACCCTGAGTTTGCTGCCTCAAGTGGAATGGACACCGAGATGCCCTGACTCGAAATAAGGCTGGATTTCCCTGCAGTGACTTGAATGCAGGCTTGTCTTTCATCTCAAAAGATGAAATGATGTCTGAATCCCCTGTGGAGACCCTAGACAAAGCCCTATTTCCCCACCTCATCTCGACAGGTGACCTTACATCCCTTTGACAACACGAGTCGAATGCGGAATTCAATGCTTCATAAGGAGACGATGACTGAGTCCTCTTGAAAATTGACAGGAATCCCAGTATGTCTGTTGCAACTTGAAAGGACACTGGGTCTCCCCCGTCACCTCGAGAGGCGTCACTATTGTCCTGCCAAGCCTTGAGGAGAATCTCAAGGTGTCCCTCGCAACTAGACAGGAGTTCACACATCGCTGAACAAACATGAGTTTTGAAGGGCCATCCCCGCCGTAACTCTAGAACATAACCAGGTTCCCTCCACAACTCCAGAAAAACAATGAGACTTTCTCCTCACCGCGAGATGAGGCCCAGTTCCCATGCAATGTATGCAGGTTAAGTCCGTGTTCCCAATCAAAAGGAAAGGAGACTTGACTTCTTTGAAGGACCTCCAGAGAGACCCCAAGAACACTGTCAGAAGTCTACAGGGACCCTGAGGTCCCCGCAGCAACATGAAAGGGCTCCGTGTACTCCAAATCAACTCAAGATGAGGCCCGATTCCCCTGGACTGCATTCAGAGCAAGTCCGTGTTCCCCATCAAACACGAAAGGAGCCTTGACTTCCTTGATGGAACTCCAGAGAGTCCCCAGGAACACTGTCACAAGTATAGAGAGACCCTGAGGTCCCCTGCAGCAACATGAAAGTGCACCGTGTACTTCAAATCAACTCGAGATGAGACCCGATTCCCCTGCATTGTCTCCAGAGACATCACTCGTTCCCCATCAGACACACAAAGTGGCTTGATTTCCGTTAGGCTACTCCAGAGATTACCCGAGACTACCACCTCAAGACTAGAGGAACACCAAGTTCAGCACAGAAACTCGAGAAAAGCTCTGTGTACCCCAAATCATCTCGAGATGAGAGCTGATTCCCTGGCTTTGACTCAAGAGGGATGTCAACTTTACACAAGCACCTGACGAGGAGGCTTCTGTCAGGTATATGTATGTGAGAGGGACCCTGAGTTTGCTGCCTCAAGTGGAATGAACACCGAGATGCCCTGACTCATAATAAGGCCGGAATTCCCTGGAGTGACTTGAATGCAGGCTCGTCTTTCATCAAACAAGATGAAGGGATGTCTGAATCCCCTGTGGAGACCCTAGAGACAGCCCTAGTTCCCCGGCTCATCTCAACAGGAGGCCTCACATCCTTTTGAAACTCGAGAGGCACGTGGATTTAAATGCTTCAAAAGGGGAGTATCGCTCCCTCCTCTTGAAAATTGATAGGAATCCCAAAATTCCTGTGGCAACTGGAAAGGACCTTGGGTTGCCCCTCTCACATTGAGAGGCGTCCCTATTGCCCTGCCAAGCTTCGAGGAGAATCTCGATGTGTCCCTCACAACTAGACAGGAGTCCTGATATCACTGAACCAACACAAGTTTTGAAGGGCCATCCCAGCTGTAACTCGAGAATATAACCCAGTTTCCCGCCACAACTCGAGAAAACCATGAGAATTCCCCCTCGCCGTGAGACGAGGCCTGATTCCCCTGCATTGCATGCAAAGCAAGTCAGTGTTCCCCATCAAACACGAAAGGAGCCTTGACTTCCTAGATGAAACTCCACATAGTCCCCAATAACTCTGTCACATGTCTAGTGGGACCCCGAGGTCAACGCAGCAACACGAAATATCCCCGTTTACCTCAAATCAACTTGAGGTGAGGCCTGATTTCCCTGCATTGGCTCTAGAGCAATCCAGCATTCCTCATCAAGCAGGACAAGTGGCTTGACTTCTTTTAGGCAACTCCAGAGATTCCCCGAGAACACCGTCCCAAGTATAGAAGAACACCAAGTTCAGCACAGCAACTCGAGAAAAGCTCCGTGTACCCCAAATCATTTCGAGATGAGAGCTGATTTCCTGGCTTCGAATCAAGAGGAATGCCCACTTTCCACAGCAGCTCAAGCGGAGGCTTTTCTCAGCTCTAGGTATGTGAGAGGGACCCTCAGTTTGCTGCCTCAAGTGAAATGGACACCGAGATGCCCTGACTCGAAATAAGGCCGGAATTCCCTGCAGTGACTTGAGTGCAGGCTCGTCTTTCATCTCATCAGATGAAGGGATTCCTGAATCCCCTTGAAGACCCTATAGAAAGCCCTATTTCCCCACCTCATCTTGACATGTGGCCTCACATCCCTTTGACAACACGAATGGAAAGTGGAATTCAATGCTTCAAAAGTAGACGATGACTGAGTCCTCTTGAAAATTGACAGGAATCCCAGTATCCCTGTGGCAACTTGAAAGGACACTGGGTCTCCCGCCTCACCTCGAGAGGTGTCCTCCTTATTGACTTGCCAAGTCTCGAAGTGAATCTCGAGTTGTCCCTCGCAACGAGACTGGAGGCCTGATGTCGCTGAACAAACACGCATTATGAGGGGCCATCCCCTTCGTCACTCGAGAATATAACCCAGGTTCCTTCCGCAACGCGAGAAAGTCCATGAGACTTTCCACTCGAAGAGAGATGAGATCAAATTCCCCTGCATTGCGTGCAGAGCAATTCCATGTGCACCATCAAACATGAAAGGAACCTTGACTTCCTTGATGGAACTCCAGAGAGTCCCCAAGAACACTGATACAAGTCTAGAGTGACCCTGAGGTCACCGCAGCAACACGAAAGTGCTCAGTGTACTGCAAATCAACGTGAGATGAGGCCAGATTACACTACATTGGCTCCAGAGCCATCCGGCGTTCCCCATCAAACACGACAAGTGGCTTGACTTCCTTTAGGCAACTCCAGAGATTCCCTGAAAACACTGTCCTAAGTATAGAGGAACACCACGTTCAGCACAGCAATTAGAAAACAGCTCCGTGTACCTCAAATCATCTCGAGATGAGAGTTGATTCCCTGGCTTCGAATCAAGAGGAATGCCAACTTTCCAGAACCCCCTCACGGGGAAGCTTCTCTCAGTTATAGGTACGTGAGAGGGACCCTGAGTTTGCTGCCTCAAGTGGAATGGACACCGAGATGCCATGACTCGACATAAGGCCGGATTTCCCTGCAGTGACATGAATGCAGGCTTGTCTTTCATCTCAAAAGATGAAGGGATGTCTGAATCCCCTGTGGAGACCCTAGAGAAAGCCCTAGTTCCCCACCTCATTTCCACAGGAGGTCTCACATCCCTTTGACAACTCGAGAGGAACACGGAGTTCAATGCTTCAAAAGTAGACGATGACTGACTCCTCTTGAAAATTGACAGGAATCCCAGTATTCCTGTAACAACTTGAAAGTGACAGTGGGTTTCCCTACTCATCTCGAGAGGCATCCCTATGGTCCAACCAAGTTTCGAGGAGAATCCCGAGGTGACCCTCACAACTAGACAGGCGTCCTGACATCATTGAACAAACAGGAGTTTTAAGAGTCCATCCCTGTCGTCACTCGAGAATATACCCCAGGTTCCCTCCGCAACTCGAGAAAAACCATGAGACTTCCCACTCGATGAGAGATGAGATCAGATTCCCCTGCATTGAGTGCAGAGCAAGTCCGTGTTCCCCATCAAACATGAAAGGAGCCTTGACGTCCTTGATGGAACTCTAGAGAGTCCCCAAGAACACTGATACAAGTCTAGAGGGACCCTGAGGTCCCCGCAGCAACATGAAAGCACTCCGTGTACTCCAAATCAACTCAAGATGAGGCCAGATTCCCCTTCATTGGCTCCAGAGCCATCTGGCGTTCCCCATCAAACACGACATGTGGCTTGACTTCCTTTAGGCAACTCCAGAGATTCCCCGAAAACACTGTCCTAAGTATAGAGCAACACCCTGTTCAGCACAGCAACAAGAAAACAGCTCCGTGTACCTCAAATCATCTCGAGATGAGACCTGATTTCCTGGCTTTGACTCAAGAGGAATGCCAGGTTTAAACAACACCTAAAGAGGAGGCTTCTCTCAGCTATAGATATGTGAGAGGGACCCTGAGTTTGCTGCCTCACGTGGAATGGACACCAAGATGCCCTGGTTTGAAATAAGGCCGGATTTCCCTGCAGTGACTTGAATGCAGGTTCGTCTTTCATCTCATAAGAGGAAGGGACGTCTGAATCCCCTGTGGAGACCCTAGAGAATGCCCTAGTTCCCCGCCTCATTTTGACAGGAGGCCTCACATCCCTTTGACAACACGAGAGGCACGTGGAGTTCAATGCTTCAAAAGGAGATGAAACCTGTCTCCTCTTGAAAACTGACAGGAGTCACAGTATTGCTCTGGCAACTGCAAACGCAAACTTGGTCTCCCCCCTCACCTTGAGAGGCGTCCGTATTGCATTGCAACATCTCGAGGAGAATCCTGATGTGTCTCTCCCAACAAGACAAGAGTCCTGACGTCACTGAACCTCACCCCAGACCCTGCACCTGGGGTCACTCCTCCAGTTTCCAAGGTGACTCCACCTGAAATATCCTGTGTCTGTAATCACATGTGCACATCTCCAGGATGACGCCACTTCCCAGACCCAGTACCTGTGGTCACGCTTCCACAATCTCCAGGGTGATCACAACACACTGGACCATGCACCTGGGGTCACATGTCCACAGTCTGCAGGGTGACATTCTCCCAAACCCTATATCTAGGATCACATATCTACAGTCCCCTGGGTGATCCCTCCCAGACACTGTATCTGGAGTCACACATCCACAGTCTCCACGGTGACCCCTTCCCAAGCCTTGCAACTGGGCTCACAATTCCACAGTCTCCAGGGTGAATTCCTTCTGACCATTCCCCTGGGGTCACATATCCACATTCTTCAGGGTGACCAACCCAGTCCCTGTCCATGGGGTCACATATCAACAGTCTCCAGGGTGACACTCCTCCCCTGAATGCACATTTCAAGGGGAGCACAAAAAGCACACCCAAAATATGCACATTTGACAAAAGGGTTATTTTGGACTGATTAATTAAAAAAAACAAAACAAAACAAAAGAAAAAAAACAAACAGCCGCCCCAGGAGGATCTTTGAAAACCAAGTCGAAATTCCATTTTATGAAGTAGATTTACATTTGTTAAGGATATCTCCATCTTTAAGGACGTGTCCCTGTCTGGACCAGGAAATAGAGGATGGCTAAATATCAAGAATGGACTAAGTATCAAGACTGACTTGATATCACTAAATGACTTGACTAAATATCAAGAAGGTCTATGGAATGGACCTGGAAGTTAATCTGCATACCACCATGTCTTTGTTTACTGTGCTTCACCTAATAATCTCCCTTAAATAGCTTCTTCCATTCCTTAACCTCCTTCTTTCATTCTCAGCTGATGATAGCATTTAAGGTAAAGTCTTGGACCATTTCAGAAAGTGACAGTTTTCCCAGGTATCTTTCAACTATATAGGAGGTATGCATGTCATATATTAAACTTCTGATTGTTTTTCTCCAATCCATCTTCCTTTCATTATGAACATCTCAGTGAAGAACATTGAGGCTAGGGGGAAAATTATCTTTCCTCTCATCTAATGCAATAAAATAGCATTCAGAGATATAGAGGAATGAACCACAGACCAATTTAAAATAAAAATAAAGGAAAGCATGAATCTAACACTTACATTACTGAGTGAGGGAATCCAGCCTCAAGTGCTACACACTGTATGATCGTATAAGACATTCTAGCAAAGGTAAAACAGACATGATAAAGAGTTTATGGAATATATGGTTGAAATATTTCACATGGTACTTTAGTGAGGAATACCTGCCACTATGCATTTGTCTAAGCACATAGATTTCTGTTTTCAGAACACAAGTAATTTATTACCTATTCACATTTATTTATTTATGGTATGGAGTGCTAAAGACTGGAATGCAGAATTTAACAAAGAATATAACAGATTGAGAAATAAATGAAAAGCTTCAGACTTCCCTAGGGGCCCAGTGGTTAAGACTCCACGTTGCCAGTGCAGGAAATATGGGTTCAATTCCTGGTCAGGGACCTAAAACCCCACATGACGCGGCACAGCCAAAAGATTTAAAAGGAAGAAGAAAAATTTTAAAAGGCCACTCTCACTCTTAGGACAAAATTATCTGACCTAAGTTCACTGTGTAAATGAATGGAATCTGCAGGCCAAAGGCAAATGTACCATACATAAACAATGGGCTCTGTAAGTTCTTTCCACGGGGGTTTGTAGCTAACAGGACTGAAACTACCATATCAGTTATTGAAGGAGCAAGCCCTGAATTTGATAAGTGATGAGTAGTGGAAGCCAGGTTTCTTACCATTGGAGTGGGAAGTTACAGGCAGACAAAAGGAGAAGGGTATAATACCTGTGTCATAAGAGATCAGGTTGGAGACATCATTATAAACTATCTTTAGCCTAATGCAGAAACATATAACTCCATGTGAAAATCTTCATAACCGTCTGTATGCATAGTCTGGATACATGCATGTGTATTTCCATGCATTGTCTGCTGAGATTATTAAGTTCCCACATACAAGTTTTTATTAATATGCTCTAACAAAAAGGGACAAGGACTCTTTAAATATGTGTCTGATACTAGGACTGAGACAATAAATATGTAAAGCAGCATAATCTTAAAATGTGAGAAAGAAGGACCAAAAAGCCCCATAAAAGCTGAATTATGTAAAATAAAAGCAGGAGAGTATGGAAAAAGCTCTCAATAGCCAAAGCTAGAATGAACTAAGCAGTCTAATTGGCTGGATTATAGCCAAAAGAAAGTGAAAGTGAAGTTGCTCAGTCGTGTCTGACTCTTTGCAACCCCATGGACTGTAAGCTATGAGGCGCCTCCATTCATGAAATTTTCCAGGCAAGAGTACTGGAGTGGGTTGCCATTTCCTTCTCCAGGGGATCTTCCCCACCCAGGGATTGAACACAGGTATCCTGCATTGCAAGCATATGCTTTTACAGGCTGAGCCACCAGGGAAGCTCCCAAAAGTTTAAAATAATTTTCAGGTGTCCAAACTGGTAAAAAGTAAAAATTAGGTTTTATGAGTAATGTTGAATAAAAATCTCACACAGAAAGATTCTAAATAATTGATACAGACTCAGCTGTCCATCAAGTATATGAAGCTAACTCTCCTCTCCTCAAATGTGGGTCCTGCATTATGACTTCCTCCTTAATAAGGCACTCAGGATGGACGTGAGGAAAATCAACAATAAAGACAAATAACAAATGTTGGCGAAAATGTACGAAATTGAAACTCAAAACTTTACTTGTGGAGAGGTAAAATGGTGCAATCAATGTGTCCAAAACAAGCATTTTCTCGAAAACATAAAAATATAATTATATCACTCAGTAGTGGCCACAGGACTGGAAAAGGTCAGTTTTCATTCCAATCCCAAAGAAAGGCAAAGCCAAAGAATGTTCCAACTGCCACACAGTTGCACTCATCTCACATGTTAACAAAGTAATGATCAAATTTCTCCAAGCCAGGCTTCAACAGTAAGTGAACCATGAATTTCTAGATGTTCAAGCTGGATTTAGAAAAGACAGAGGGACCAGAGATCAAATTGCCAACACCCGTTGCATCACTGAAAGAGCAAGAGAGAAAAACATCCAGAAAAATATTTACTTCTGCTTTGTTAACAATGCCAAAGCCTTTGACTCTGCAGATCACCACAAACTGTGGAAAATTCTGAAAGGTATGGGAATACCAGACTGCCTTACCTGCCTCCTGAGAAATCTGTATGCAGGTGAAGAAGCAACAATTAGAACTAGACATGGAACAATGGACTGGTTCCAAATCAGGAAAGGAGTACAGCACCCTGCTTATTTAACTTATATGCAGAGTATATCATGTGAAATCTCGGGTCTGGATGAGGCACATGCTGGAATCAAAATTGCCAGGAGAAATATCAATAATTTCAGATACACAGAGGACACCACTCTTATGGCAGAAAGCAAAGAAGAACTAAAGAGTCTCTTGATGAAAGTGAAAGAGGAGAGTGAAAAAGTTGGCTTAAAAATCAGTATTCAGAAAACTAAGATCATGGCATCTGGCCCCATCACTTCATGGCAAATAGATAGGAAAACAATGGAAATGATGACAGAATTTATTGTGGGGGGGGGGGCTCAAAAATCACTGAAGATGGTGACTGCAGCCATGAAATTAAAAGACACCTGCTCCTTGGAATAAAAGTTATGACCAACCTAGACAGCATATTAAAAAGCAGAGACATTACCAACAAAGGTCCATGTACTCAAAGCTATGGTTGTTCCAATAGTCATGTATAGACGTTACAGCTGGACTACAAAGAAAACTGAGCACCGAAGAAGTGATGCTTTGGAACTGTGGTGTTGGAGAAGACTCTTGAGCATCACTTGGACTGCAAGGAGATCCAACAAGTCAATCCTAAGGGAAATCAACCCTGACTATTCATTGGAAGGACTGATGCTGAAGCTGAAACTGCAATACTTTGGCCACCTAATGTGAAGAACTGACTCATTGGAAAAGACCCTGATGCTGGGAAAGATTGAAGGCAGGAGCAGAAGGGGATAACAGAGGATGAGATGGTTGATGGCATCACCAACTCGATAGACATGAGTTTGAGCAAGCTCTGGGAGTTGGTGATGGATAGGGGAGCCTGGTGTGCTGCAGTCCACGGGGTCACAAAGAGTCGGACATGAGTGAGTGACTGAACTGAAATATCATATGTTTTGGTAACTCCACTCCTAGATATACATCCAGAGAATTTAAAAGAGGTGCTCAAATATATACTTGTACACCAATATTTACAGCAGCAGTGTTCTTGATAATCCAAGTTAAAAACAATGAAAATGTCCACCAACAAGTGAATGGAAGAGCAAATAGGGCAGTTCCATCCATGAGATGCATTACTCTGCCATATAAAGGAATATAGTAAAATAATGCCACAGCTTCAGAAAATAGTAGGGGGCTTTACAAAAACTTAAACACAGAGTTAACATAGAATCCATCAATTCCGGTCCAGGTTATACACTCAAGATATTTAAAACCAAATACTGAAACAGATATTCAAACCCCATATTCATAGCAGCATTATTCATAGTAACCAAAAGGTGGCAGCAGCACAAGTGTTCAACAGATGACTGGATAAGCACGATGTAGTATATACACAGTGGGATCTGATTCAACCTTTAAAAACAAGATAACTCATACATGCTATAATGTAGATGAAACTTCAAGTCATTAGGTGAAGTGAAACAAGCCTGACACAAAAGGAAAAATGTTCTATGATTCCACTAGTATGAGATATCCATATAAGACAAATTCCAAGTAGAGTAAGATGGCCAGGGATTGGGGGTTATGAGTATTTAATGGTTACAGTGTCACTTCAGGAAAAGGGAAAGATTCTGGAGATGAATGGTGGGGAAATTTTTACAATGAGACTGCAGTTAATGCTATAGAAGTTCATACTTCAAATGACTCAAATAATAAATGTTGTTATATGTTTGTAAGCACAGTGAAAAAAATGACACATGGCACAACATGGAAAAGCACTAAAAACATTCTCAGTGAAAGAAACCACACTGAAAAGCCACCCAGATCATAGTCATCTTGTCACTTTAAATCCATGAAGGTTTTTAACATGAGGGAAAGCCCCAGTGATGGCTCCAGAAAAAGAAAACTGCATTAGAATGAAGAAAGACAGTTGCACAAAGCTTGGGCAGCTGATGAAAGTTGAACTGGTCCTATGGATAGGATTGTAATGTGGAAACCATAATTATCCCCCATTTTGGGGTTGTGGGCTGGTTCCTGGGAAAGTGACCATGTTTTGGGTAAAACACATTGCGGTATTTGGTGTGAATGTAGAAAACTTTGTACCACTATTTAAAGTAGACACGTTTGAAATTTTACTAGAAAGTAAGTTACTTTTCAATACAGCCATGTAAGTCACATGCCAGAAAATCAGAGATGACATCGAACATTGCAATAGAGGCCAAGAGTTAACCTAACTAAATTCAGCTAAAGTAGTTTGATGCTAATTGCCTTGTACTAGTCCACATGGTATTAAAAGGCACCATAGGAAGAGTATATTAGTAGACACCATGCCCTGGGTGCTGTGGATGACCAGATGGAACTGAAACTATTAGATGTCTTAATTCTAGTTTTCCACATAACACTACACCAAAGCAACTGTCAGAACTAAAAAGCGAATTCACAGACTTGCCTGGCAGTCCAGTAGTTAAGACTGCACTTCCACTGCAGGGGATACAGGTTTGATCCTCGGTCAGAGAACTAAGATCCAACATGTCGAGCTGTGGGGCCAAAAAAAAGAAAAAAGAAAGTCAGCAGAACTGCAAGATCATTTGTGATTCTCTACACTAATAATGAACTATCAGAAAGAGAAATTAAGAAAATAATTCCTTTTACAATTGCATCCCCTCCCCCACATAACTAGAAATCTAACCAAGGACTTGAAAGACCTGAAAGCTAAAAACTACAAGACAATGATCAAAGAAACTAAATGGATACAAGTAAAAAGATATCCCATGCTTATGGGTGAAAATACCATTAAAATATCCATTCTAAACATAGCAACGTACACATTCATGCAATCACTGCCAACATTTCAATGACATTTTTCACAGAAACAAAAGCAATCTTTACATCTGTGTGGAGCCACAAAGGAACCAGAAGAGCCAAAGGGATCCTGAGAAAGCAGAACAGGCTGGTGGCATGTCTATCCCTGACTTCAATCTAGAGTATGTACCTAAAGTCACTAGAAGACGTGTGGAATTGGCACAGAAATAGTCAAGAGAGCTCAGAAGTAAACCTACAGGTGCATGGTAATTAATTTACAAGAAAGGAACTAAAAATATATACGCGGGAAAGGACAGTCCCCCCCACCCCCCTCAATAAACCGTGCTGGGAAAAATGGAAACCACACACCAAGGAACAATATAGGACACCATCTTATACTACAGACAAAAACTGACTAAAATCCCACAACTTTCCACATCAAGCCCTAACAGTCTTGGGTCCTATTAAGACAGACTTTCAGCAACAGCCACACACAGAAGCTTCTTCCCAATTTTCCTCACTTTTTCTCTCAGCAGCACATCGTTGCAGGAATCTTGAGGAAACCAGACTCCCGTCAGACTCAACTGAACCCCACAATGTCCCAAAGCTGAAGCACCAATGGGTTCTGAGGAGATCATGGGTCCTGAGGAAACTAGATTCCATCAGCCAAAACTAAACCCCATAATGCCCCAAAGCCAAAATACAATGGATCCTGTGGTGACCCATCTCCTGTCAGCCTGAACTGAACCCCACAATGTCCCAAAGCTGAACACCCAGCAAGTCCTGAGGAGACCAGATTCCATCAACCTGAACTAAACCCCACAATGCCCCCAAACTGAAGCCCCAGTGGGTTCTTAGAAGACCAGATTCCATCTGCCTGACCTGAACCTCAGAGTATCCTGAAGCTGGGTCCTGAGGAGACCAGAGTGCTGTCAGTGGCCACCAACAGCCAGGTGCTCCAGCAGAGTGGGGAGTTCCCCCTGGGGTGAGGAGAGTGTCAGGGGGGCGGGCTCCTCATTATCATGAATAGGCATGATCAAGAAGGTTTGCAGGGGCCAGGGCAAGGACAAGGGAGATAAGCTCCAGCTCCGAGTATTCTAAGTCCCCACTTTCTGAGATTGCGTGACCTACATGATCCAGACTTTGCAAGGAGCAAGCTGAGTTACAGAGGCAGAAGGAGCAGGAGGTGATGTAAAATTTTAACGTTTCCTCTTCAGGTTCAGAAAGATGAAGCCCTCCCAGGTTCCCAGGTCCTTGTGCCCCAGTGACTGTGAGCTCTTCCTTCTGGGTGTATGACCAACCCCCACACTAAGTCCCCTCTATACCCATGGCCCTGGCCCAAGCCTAACCTCCCCCTCAGGCCCTGATGAAGCTCCCCGCCCCCATTGTGCATCTCACATCCCACCCCAACGTGGTCTTTTTGAAGCCTAAACAAGACCATCCTCCTCTCCTCCCTGTGATTCCCCTCACCTGATGAAGCCAGGTCTTCATCCGTTCCAGGTGACTCCAAGGGCCTCATTCTCTCCATGTGTGTGGCCGCTCTCTGTGCCCGTCTTTATGGGCATGTGGTGATCTCCTAAAATGAGGGTTATTTGACAGAGAGAGAATGGGGTAAATGGTGGCCACCAAAGATGTGTCCCCCCAGAACAGGGCCGTATCTGGGAAAAGAGTCTTTGTAGATGTAGTTAAGGATAGCAAGGTAAGGTCATCTAGGGTTAGGGTGACCTTCAATCCAACTGACAGACTCCTTCAAAGAGATGAAAGAGGACACAAAGGGGAAGCCTCTTAAAGGCAGAGGCAGAGATGGGAGGGAGGGGGCCACAAGCCCAGGGACCCCTGGAGCCCCTGAAGTTGGAAAAGGCAGGAATGATCCTGTCCTGGAGCCTCTGGAGGGACCTCAGCCCTGTGCCACCTTGATTTCCGGTGTCTGGTCTCCAGGACTGAGAGAGGATGAACTCCTGTTGTTTTAAACCACCCAGCATGTGATCATGTTAGAGAAGCCACAGAGCAGCCACACAGACCCTGCTCTGTAGGATCCTAGAAATGTGGGTCTCATTAAAGCAGATGAAGGGTGGATTACAGAACCCTTAAAATCAGCTCTGGACCCTCAGAAATGCTAAAGCATGTGGCTGGGCTCCAGAATGTTGAGGGGTCAAGTCTGAAGCCTGTGCCTAGGGGTACTGGGTGCACACGCCTCCCCGGGTTCTTACACCAGTACATGTGGTGTAACATCTCAGTCTTGATGGAGGACATTTAATATCAATGGCCACATTGCTAATTAAGAAGCCACCAGTTGCACAGGTGAAAGCCCAATTAGGGCACTTGCTTCAGGGATGAGCAATTCTGAAGATGGTCAGGGATGGGGACTTACTCATGTGTAGCCAGCCAGCAGCCCTTGCACATACCCCACCCCCTCCCCTCCCAAGGAGGGACCTCAGTGGGAAGCTGGGAGACTACACGGAGTCATCTCTAAGTAAATGCTGGCTGACCCCCAGGCTAGCCATTCCTGAACCTCATCCACCCTTCATAGATAAAACACTTGAATATGTGCAAAGACCTCACAGGCTGGAGAAAAGTGGAGCCACTCCAGCGACAGCATGCTTACTGACGTGGCTCCTGTAGGTCAGGCAGAATGGTCCTGGCCTGGGTGATCTGGAAGCTTTGCACTTTCCTACCTGAGTTACTCCTCCTGTGCTGCTCCCATTGCCTGTTTTCTTGCTTCCTCATTTCTGCCTGAGAAGATTTCCAACAGCAGGAACAGGTGACACAGCCCATCCTTAGGAAGTGACAGCTTAGCACCTCCTGCAGAAGGTCCAGCAGAGCCCAACACAGACCCAATCCCCCGAAACACTATGGGCCCTCACTCTCTCTTATCAAGCCAACCCTGCAAGATCTAAGCAGAAAGACAGCATCAGGTACAGCTGCAGGCACTTGAGGGGGTTTATATAGACCTCAACCCAGGCACACATCCAAAGGGCAGGCCAGTCAGGTCAGCCAATCTGCCCACCTGGGCTTGTGGTTTCAGAAAATGGGCCTCGTTGTCCTGGCCAGGGTTCCAGGAACAGGTGTGGGTCCTTTGGGTCAGGATGGATATGGGGCTGCTGCTCTGACTTGTTTTCTCATCTTCTTCTCTGACCTATAAGTGGGAGAGGATTTCAGGAAGGCCTTCTTCTAATGAGAGGGACCCAGGGGTCAGGGAGAGGATGGGTGGTGGGTGGAGACAGACTCAGTGCCCAGGTGCTATGGGACCCTCTGGAAAACCTGCTGGAAGGAGGCTGCAACCAGTGAAACCCAAGGTCACAAAACTATCCTGAAGCTGCTGTATGTTACCTCAGGTCCTCCTCTGAGGGTCTCAAGGTCAGATCTGTCCAAGAGAGGAGCTGGGGGCTCTTTGCTGTGAGGGCTCTGTGAACAGCTCCTGGGTGCTGAGCCCTGCAGGATACCTGCCCAGGTGAGCCCCATATCCTGGGAGGCACCTGCCCATAAGAACCATGTATCCTGGGAGGGGCGAGTGAACAAGTATTCTCTCTGTGCAGTTATCACAGATTAGCTTAGTGACTCTCACGTGGGCAGTGCTGGAATTAGATGAGAACAAGGACATGTTGGGGGACGTTCCCTGAAACACCCCCAGGCCCATCCAGAGTGAAGAGTTCAGTAGGTGGGTACTGGTTGCTGTGCTGGGGTGGGAGGTTTCATGGGTGCCTCTTGTTTCTTCACCTGACACCACAGAGGCCTCTGCAGGACACAGAAGACAGCCTGCCCAGGGAAGGTGTGAGCCCCTGGCGACCAGGCACGGGAAGTGAGAGGGAAGGACCAGGCTGAGGGGCCCTTTCTGCTCTGAGTTGGGAGTGGACAAGCAAGTGGTGAGTGTGATCTAGGAAAGTGTCTCTGGTGATGGGAGGCTTGTTGAGGCCGTCCGAGTACGAGTTGGAAAAGAATGTTCAGACAGAGAGCATTTCAGAAGGGAGTGAGTTTGTATTAAGAACAAAGAGCAGAGATAAAGTGGGCACTGTGGGCTCAGGGGGCCAACCACCTGACAGACTAGGGAAAGTTGACTGATTTCCTGGGTTAAGAGCCAATTTTTACAGTTTCAAGGCAAAGAAAATTCCTACTGGAAGGTTGATATTAGGTGATTGGGTGGGGTACCATAGGGTGTTTACTGGAGTGGGCATTCTTGCCTGGTAGGGAGTCAGGAAGCTCATTCGCGATGATCAGGTGCTTTTGGCAACAGTTGCAAAGGGGGCCCAGTCCGATTCACAGGTGACCTTGGTTCTGGGGCCCACTTCTATGGCCTTGGTGTGAGGACTCCCAGTTGTGGCCTTGGGGAAGGAGTCACCTCAACAAGACTGACCCTGCTTCAGAGTAAAAGTTCCATCAAGTTTTCTCTGCAGGAGAGATCTAGTGATCCTAGATCTGTTTGGAAAAGTCTTGGACACTGCAGGGACACATACTGAGTGTGAAACTGGATATTGAACCTTGTTGGCAAAACTCACCTTTTCTCTCTGTTGGCATTAAAAGGGTGTGGGCTGACAGCTACCTGAGAATCCATCCAATTGACAATTTCCTATTTACAACATAAATGAGTTTGGTCAAATTATTTCTATTTCTATGCAAACAGGCAGCTTGCAACACCTTGTGGCAGGATCATTTCCAATAGATTGTCAACTAATCAAGGTAACAACATTATGACACTCAACACATTTAGATATAATTTCCTAAGCCTTTTTCTTGAGGGACAGACCCAATATGAGCTAGGAATGTGTTCAAAAGGCTCAGAAAGTGCAGGAAAATACACTGGCTATGACTGGAAATTAGGGTCTCTGTGCAAACCTGGAGTTCTGACATCTTACAATCTAGACAGTTCCTGATAGACAGATGCATGAAAAACACTCTACTTTTATGTTTTTCTTTCATCAAAGGAACATGGAGTTCCTAGCATTCTGTGTGCTGAGAGTAACTCACTGCTCTAAAATGCTTGCTTGGACTTCATTTTTCAGTAAGAACTTCCCCTGACTGTGTTACAGTCAGGACGGTCCCACACTCACAGGGAAAAAGCAAACTAGCATCCAAACGTTTGTTCCATCAGGTTTTCTCTGTAGGAGAGATCCAGGGATCCTAGGTCTGTCTGGAAAATGCTTGGGTAGTGCATGGACACATACTGAGTGTGAAGCTGGATCCTGGACCTTGTTGGCTAAATCAGCATTTTCTTTCAGGTGGTCCTAAAATGGTGCAGAGTAGCAACTGCCTGAAGATCCATCCAATTGCTGTTTTCTTACTTGTGACAGCAATATCTTTGGTCAGACCTCTTGGATTTCTGCAGCAAACATGGGACTTTCAATTCCTTGCCACTGGATCATTTCCAATGGCAGGTAAACTCATTAGGTAACCAGACTCGATGGCATTCAGCACTCTCAGACACACTCCTACAGCCTGTTTCTTCATAGACAGTCCCAGGATGACCTAGGAATGGGTTCGCTAGTATCAGAAATGTGAGCAAACATACTGGCTGTCACTCTGAAAATTAGGTGCTCTGTGCAAATCTGGAGTTTTAACATTTTAGAATCTAGACAGTTTCTGGTAGATGTCTGAAATACACTCCTTTTTATTTTTTGCCTTTCATTCCTCAAAGAAACACAGATTTCACAGCATTATGTTTGCTGAGAGTGACAGACTGCTTGGAAATTCTTGCCTGGAAGTCATTTTGAAGTAACAATTTCCCCTCCCCTGTGTTACCATGGGAAATGCCCCCACACTGACAGAGAAAAGTAAACAAATGTCAAAACATCTGTTCCGTGAAGTCCCCTGTAGGAGGGATCCAGTGATCCTAAGTCTGTCTGGAAAATTCTTGGATAGTGCTTGGACACATGCTCAGTGTGAACCTGGATTCTGGACCTTGTTGGCAAATTAGAATTTTCTCTGTGTTGGCCACAGTAGGCTGGGGTTTAGCAACTCCTTGAAAATCAGTACACTTGCTCTTTTCCCACTAACGACAGCAATAGCTTTGGTCAAAACACTGGAATTGCTGAAGCAAGCAGGCAGCGTGCAACTCCTTGTGGCAAGATCATTTCCATTGGAATGCCAATTAAACTACTTAGAAACAGTATGGCACTCAGCTGTGTCAGACACACTCCTCCAGACTCTCTCCTCATGGTGTGTCCCAGTAAGATAGAGTACTGTGCTCATGAACCATGGAAAGTTCAGGGAAACTTACTGGCTGTGTCTCTGGAATTTAGGGCATCTGTGGAAGTGTGGTCTTCTCACATCTTAGAATCCAGACAGCAGTCATGGATAGAGAGATGCCTGAAAAGCACCCTATTCATTGCCGCTCATTCCACGAGTGAACACAGGTATCCCAGCATTCTGTTTGCTGAGAGTAACCCGCTAAGTGGAAACCCTTGCCTGGAAGTCACTTTTAAGTAAAAATTTCCCCTCACGTGTGTTACACTAGGGAAGGCTCCCACACTCACAGGGAAAAGCAAGCAAACATCAAAATGTCTCTTCCATCAATTTTTCTCTGTCAGAAGGATCCAATGGCCCCAGGTCTCTCTGGAAATTTCTTGGATACTGCAAGGGAAACATACTGACTGTGAACCTGAATATTTGACCTTCTTGGCAAAATTAGCATTGTCTCTCTTTTGGCACTAACAGGATGTGCGCTGGCAGCTGCCTGAAAATCCATCCAATTGATATTTTCCTACTTCTGACATCAATAGGTTTGGTCAAATCTTTCAGGTTTCTGACACAAGCAGGTGGCTTGCAACCCCATCGAGCTGGATCATTTCCATTAAAATGTCAAATAATCTAGGTAACAACAGTATGGCTCTCAGCAATCTTAGATAATTTCACAGCCAGTTTCCTCTGAATCAGACCCAATAGGAGCCAGGAATGTGTTCATAAGGCTCTGAAAGTGCAATGAAATATACTGGCTATGACTTTGGAAATTAGGCCCTGTGTGCAAACCTGGAGTTCTCACATCTTAGACTTTAGATAGTTCCTGACAGATAGATGCCTGAAAAACACCCACTTTTATGTCTTTCATGCATTTAAGTAACATAGTTATCCCAGATTTCTGTGTGATGAGAGTAACACACTGGTTGAAAATCCTTGCTTGAAGGTGATTTTTCAGTAACAATTTCCCATGACTGTGTTACTGTAGGGAAGACCCCCAAACTCACAGGAAAAAGAAAACAACCAACCAAATGTCTATTCTATAAAGTTTTCTCTTTAGGAGAGATCCAATGATCCTCTGCCTGTCTGGAAAATTCTTGGATACTACAGGGACACATACTGAGTGTGAATCTGCATCCTTGAATCTGTTGGCAAAATTAGCAAATTTTGTCGGTTGGATCTAAAAGAGTGCGGCCTCAGCAACTGCCTGAAGATTCATCCAATTGGTCTCTTCCTAATAATGACAGTGATAACATTGGTCAAACCTTTGAGGTTTCTAAAGCAAGCAGGCGGCTCACTACTCCTATCTGCTGGCCCATTTCCAGTGTAATGTCACCTCATCTAGTTAAGCACTCTATGGCACCCAGCCCTCTCAGACATACTCCTGCATCCTGTTTCCTCATGGGCAGGCCCAGTTTGAATAAGGAATGTGTTTAAAGCCTTGGAAGGTGCAGGGAAACACAGTACCCTAACTCTGGAAGTTAGGACCCTGGGAAAGCCTTGAAGTCTCATGCCTTGAGTTCTAGACAGTTCCTGATAGATAGAGGCCTAAAAATACACTCCGTATGGATGCCTTTCCGTCCTCGAAGGAACATAGCTTTCCCAACATTCTGTGTGCTGAGAGACACACGGTGCTTGAAAACACTTGCTTGTAGGCCATTGGTCAGTAGAAAATTCCCCTGAAGGTGCAATGGTAGGGAAGGCTCCCACACTCACTGGGAAAGGCAAACCAACATCCAAACGTGTACTCCATAACATTTTGTCTTTAGGTGCGATCAAGTGAGCCTAGGTCTGTCTGGAGAATTCGTGGGTATTGTGGGGACACATCATGAGTGTGAACTTGTATATATGAACTTGGTGGCAAAATTCTCATTTTCATCTCCCACACTCATTTTGGGACCACATTGGTTCTAAAATGGTGCAGTGTAGCAAATCCTTGAAAATCCATTCAATTGCTGTTTTCTTACTTTTGACAGTGATAGATTTGTCCACCCTTTGGAATTTCTGAAGCAAGCAGGTTGCTCACCACTCCAGCCACTAACTGATTTCCATTGTACTGGCACCTCATGCAGGTAAGCACAGTATGCTGCCCAACACACTCGGATACACTCGTGCAGCCTGTTTCTTCAGGAGCAGTCCCAGTATATACTTGGAAAGTGTTTACAAGGCTTGAAAAGTTCATGGAAACACACTGCCCTGACTCTGGGTGTTAGGATCCCTAGGAAAGACTGAAGGTCTCACGACTTAGAATGTAGACAGCTCCTGATAGATAGAGGGCTGAAAGCACTCTCTGTTGATGCATTTCTTTTCTTGAAGGAACATAACTTTCCAAACATTTTGTGTGCAGAGAGACACACACGGCTTGAATATGCTGGCATGGAGGTCATTTTTCAGTAGCACTTTCCCCTGATGGTGTGACCATGGGGATGCCGCACTCTCCATTTTTAGAGAAAGACAAATTAGCATTCAAACGTCTGTTCCATCACATTTTCTCAGTAGGATCGATCCACTGAGACTAGTTCTGTCTGGAAACTTTGTGGATACTGCATGGAGACATCCTGAGTCTGGACATGGATACCGGATTTTGGGGGCAAAAATAATATTTTTTCTCTTGATTTGGGAAAATGCTACGGCCTTGCAACTGCTTGGAAATCCATCCAATTGCTGTTTTCTTCCTTCTGACAATGATAGCTTTGGTCCATCCTTTGGGATTTCTGAATCAAGCAGGCGACTCACCACTCCTACCCTCTGGCCCATTCCCAGAGGAATGTCATCTCATCTAGGTAAGCACAGTATTGGTACCATACAATCTCAGACACTCTCCTACAGTCTGTTTCCTCATGGGCCATCCCTATATGAGCTAGGATGTCTTTGGGAGGCTTGGAAGGTGTAGGAAAAATAGTGCCTTGACTCTGGTAGTTAGGTCCCCTGGACAAGCCTGGAGGTCAATGTTAGATTCTAGACAGTTCCTAATAGATATAGGCCTAATAACACACTCTCTGTTGATGCCTTTTCTTCCTTGAAGAAACATACTTTTCCCTGCATTCTCTGTGCTGGGGATCACACACTGCTTGAGAACGCTCTTTGGAGGTCATTTTTCAGTAGAAACTTCCTCTGACAGTGTAACCTTAGGGAAGGCCCCCACACTCACTGGAAAAGGCAAACCAACATCCAAACTTCTGTTGCATCACATTTTGTCTCTAGGAGTGATCCAGAGAGCCTAGGTCTGTCTGGAAAATCGTGTATACTGCAGGACCACATCCTAAGTGTGAACCTGGATACTGGAACTGGTGGCACAATTCACATTTCTCTTTCGGTTTGTCCTAAAACTGTGTGGCCTGGCACCTGCTTGAAAATCCATCTAATTGCTGTTTTCTTACTTTGAAGAGCAATAACTTTGGTTCACCCTTTGGGATTTCTGAAGCAAGCAAGGAGATCACCACTCCTAGTCATGGGCCTATTTCCAGTGGAATGTCACCTTATCTAAGTAAGCACATAATGGCCCCTCTGTATACTCAGACACACGCCCACAGTCTGTGTCCTCATGGACAGTCCCAGTGTGACCTAGGAATATGTTTACAAAGCATTAAAAGGGCAAGGAAGACACTGCCCTGACTCTGGAAGTTCCGTTCTCTGGGAAGGCTGGAGGGCTCTTGTTAGAATCAAGACAGTTCTTCATAGATAGAGCCCTGAAAACACACTCTCTGTTGATACCCTTCCTTCCTCGAAGAAACAGTACTTTCCCAGTATTCTATGAACTGAGAGTCACACATTGCTTGAAACCGTTTGCTTGCAGGTCATTTTTCAGTAGCAATTTCTTGTGATGTTGTGACAGTAAGGATGTCCTCTACACTCACAGGGTAAGGCAATCCAAGATCCAAACATCTGTTCCATCACATTTTCTCTATCAGAGCAGCCAGTGAGCCTAGGTCTTTGTGAAATATGGGTAGATACAGCAGAGACACCTCCTGAGTCTGACAGTGGATACTGGAACTTGATGGTCAAATTTGCAACTGCTAGAAAATCCATAGAATTGCTTTTTTTTTTTTTTTAATTTCTAACAGTGGTCACTTTTGACCCACCTTTGGGAGTTCAGAAGCAAGAAGGCAGCTCGCAAGTGCTGCTGATGGCCTATTTGCAATGGAATGTCACCTCACCTGGGTAACAACAGCATGGCACCCTGCAGTCTGAACACATTCCTGCAGCTTGTTTCCTCATGGGCAGTTCTGGGATGATGTAGGAAGGTGGTTAAAAGCCTGGGTTAGTGCAGGGAAACACACTGCCCTGACTCTGCAAGTTAGGTCCTCAGGGTAAGACTGGAGGTCTCACATCTTAGAAATCTAGACAATTCTTGATAGATAAAGGACTGAAAATTCATTCTCTGCTGATGCCTGTCTTTCCTTGAAGGAACATTGTTTTCCCAACATTCTGCTTCCTGAGTGTCACACACTTGCTTGGAGGTCATTTATCACTAAGAATTTCCCCTGAAGATGTGACTGGAGGGAAAGCCCCACAAACACAGTAAAAGGGAACCACATTCAAATGTCTGTTCCATCACGTTTGCTCTGTAGGTGAGATATAGTGAGCCTAGTCCTATCTGGAAAATTCTTGGATACTGCAGGGACACATCATGAATGTGAATCTTGATAGCAGATCTTGGTGGCAAAATTTGCATTATCCTCTCCATTGGGCTTAAAACGTTGTGGCCTAACAACTGCTTGAAAGTTCATTTAATATCTGTTTTCTTACTTCTGACAATGATAGCTTTGTTCCAGCTTTCTGGATTTCTGAAGCAACAGGCGGTTCATAACTCCTAGTCCCTGGCCCATTTCCAGTGGAATGTCAGTTCATTTGGTAAGGGCAGAATGACACACAGCACACACGGACACTCTTCCATCGCCTGTTTCATCATGGACATTCCTGAGTGATCTTGGAATGTGCTTACAAGGCTCAAAATTTGCAGGGAAACACTGCCCAGACTCTGGAAGATGGGTCCTCTGGACAAGCCTGGAGATCTCACATCTTAGAATATAGACAGATCCTGATAGATAGAGGCCTGAAAACACACTCTCTATTGATGCCTTTCCTTCCTCAAATGAACGTAGCTTTCCCAGCATTCTGTGTGCTGAGAGTCACATACTGCTTGAAAATGCTTGCCTGGAAGTTGTTTTTCAGTAGCAATTTCCCTTGATGGTTTGACCATAGGGAAGTCCACCACACTCACAGGAAAAGGCAAAACATCATCCAAACGTCTGTTCCATCATGTTTCTCTGTAGGAGAGATCCTAGGGTTAGGGTTAGGGTTAGGGTTAGCCTAGGTCTGTCTTGAAAATTCTTCAGTGCTGTGGGGACACATCCTGCGTGTGAACCTGGGTAATGGACCTTGGTGGCAAATTTCGCATTTTCCTCTAGGTTGGCCCTAAAATGTTGGGAAAGCAATGGCCCTTTGAGTAAGGAAAGGCGTCACCAGAGAGTGTGTTTCCAGGCCTCTATCTATTAGGAACTGTCTAGATTGTAAGACGTGAGACCTCCAGTCTTGCCCAGATGACCTAACATCCCGAGTCTGGGGATATGTTTCCATACAATCTCTGAGCCTTGTAAATACATTCCTAGGTCATACCAGGACTGCCAAGGAGGAAACAGGCTGTCAGAGTGTGTCTGAGAGAGCTGGGTGCCATGTGGTGCTACCTATATTATGTGACATTTCACAGGAAAGGGACCACCAGATAGAAGTGGCAAGCAGACTGCTTGCTTCAGAAATTACATGGGTGAACCATATCTGTCACTGTCAGAAATAAGAAAACAAGTACTGGATGGATATTTAAGCAGTGGCTATGCCAAACCATTTTAGTGCCAACTGAGAGAAAAAGGTGAATTTTGTCCTGTATTCAGGTTCACACTCAGGATGTGACCCCACAGGATCCAAACTTTTCCAGATAGACCTGGGTTCACTGGACCTCTCTAACAGAGAAAACGTGATGGAACAGGTATTTGGATGCTTGCTTGTCTTGTGATTGTGGGCGCTTCCCTACTGTCACAGTCTCAGGGGAAATTGCCACTGAAAAATGAACTCCAAGCAAATGTTTTCAAGCAGTGTGTGACTCTCAGCACACAGTACATTGGGAAAGTTATGTTCCTTCAATGAAGGAAAGGCATCAACAGAGAGTGTGTTTTTTATAGCAGGAACTGTTCAGCTTCTAAGATGTGAGAGCTCAGGCCTGATTAAAGGACCTAAGTTCCAGAGTCAGGACAGTGTGTCTTGCTGCACTTTCTGAGACTTCTAAATGCATTCCTAGGGCATACCAGGTCTGCTCCTAAGGAAGGATGCTGAGGGAGTGTATCAGACTGTGCTGGGTGAAATACTGTGGTCACATAGATGAGGTGTCATTCCACTGGAAATGGGCCTGCAGCTAGGAGTTGCAAGTCATTCACATGCTTCAAAAATCCCAAAGGGTGAACCAAAGCTAGCATTGTCAGAAGGAAGAAAACAACATTCAGATGGAATTTCAAGCAGTTGCTCGGCGGCACTCTTTTAGGGCCAAGTGAGAGAAAAATGCATATTTTAACACCAACGTCTGGTATCCAGATTCAAACATAGGTGTTTCCCCGCAGTGTCCACGGATTTTCTAAATAGACTTACATTGATGAATGGCCCCACCAAGAAAACGTGATTGAACAGATGTTTGGAAGTGCTTTTGAACTTACCTGTGAGTGTGGCGCCTTCCCTACAGTCACACCTCCAGGGGAAATTGCTAATGAAAAATGACCTCCAACAAGCGTTTTCAAGGAGTGTGTGACACTCAGCACACAGAATGTTGAGAAAGCTATATTCCTTTGAGGAAGGAAAGGCATCTCGAGAGAATATGTTATCAGGCCTCTACCTGTCATGAACTGTCTAGATTCAAACATGTGAGTCCTCCAAGTTTCCCAGAGGACCTAAATACCAGAGTCAGGGCAGTGTGTTTCCCACCACTTTCTGAGATTTGTAAACACATTCCTAGGTCAAACCAGATCTGACCATAAAATTCATGCTGCAAGAGTGTGTCTCAGAGTGCTGGGTGACATATTGTGCTAACCTAGATGAGATGACATCTCCCTGGAAAGGGGCCAGTGGCTTGGAGTGGAGAGCCTCCTGCTTGATTCATAAATCCCAAAGGGTGCACCAACACTATCACTGTCAGAAGTAAGAAAACAGCAATTAGATGCATTTTCAGGCAGTAACTAGGTTTAACCGTTTTAGGGCCAACTGAGAAAACAATGGAAATTTTGCTGCCAAGGTCCAGTATCCAGGTTCAAACATAGGGTGTGTAGGAACAGTATCCATGAGCATTCTAGACAGTTAGGTTGAATGGATTGCTCCTATCAAGAAAACGTGATTGAGCAGACGTCTGGATGATCCTTTGCCTTTTCCTGTGGGTGTGGCGGTCTTCCCTAAGGTCACAACATCAGGGGAAGTTGCTACTGAAAAATTACTTCTAACAAGCCTTTTCAAGCAGTTTGTGACTCTGAGCACACAAAAAGCTGGGAAAATTATGTTCCATCCAGGAAGGTAAGGCATAAACAGAGAGTGTTTTATCAGGCCTCTGTGTATCACAAACTGTATAGACTCAAAGATGTGAGACTTCCAGGTTTGCCCTGAGGACCCAAATTCCAGAGTCAGAGCATTGTATTTCCCTACACTTTCTGAGATTGCATCCAAGTACCATATTTTGGACTCGATTGTTGACCATGATGGCTACTCCATTTCTTTTAAGCGGTTCCTGCCCACAGTAGTAGATATAATGGTCATCTGAGTTAAATTCACCCATTCCTGTCCATTATAATTTGCTGATTCCTAGAATGTCGACATTCACTCTTGCCACATCCTGTTTGACCACTTCCAATTTGCCTTGATTCAAGGACCTAACATTCCAGGTTCCTATGCGATATTGCTCTTTACAGCATTGGACCTTGCTTCTATCACCAGTCACATCCACAACTGGGTACTGTTTTTGCTTTGGCTCCATCCCTTCATTCTTTCTGGAGTTATTTCTCCACTGAACTCCAGTAGGATATTGGACACCTACCGACCTGGGGAGTTCCTCTTTCAGTATCCTATCATTTTGCCTTTTCATACTGTTCATGGGGTCCTCAAGGCAAGAATACTGAAGTGGTTTGCCATTCCCTTCTCCAGTGGACTACATTCTGTCAGACCTGTCCACCATGACCCGTCCGTCTTGGGTGGCTCCACACGTCATGGCTTAGTTTCATTGAGTTAGACAAGGTTATGGTCCATGTGATCAGATTGGCTAGTTTTCTGTGATTATGATTTCAGTGTCTGCCCTTTGATGCCCTCTCACAACACCTACCATCTTATTTGAGTTTCTCTTACCTTGGACGTGGGGTATCTCTTTACAGCTGCTCCAGCAAAGCACAGCCACTCCTCCTTACCTTGGACAATGGGTATCTCCTCAGGCCGCCCCTCCTGACCTTGAATGTGGAGTAGCTCCTCTCGGTCCTCCTGCACCCGTGCAGCTGCTGCTCTGTGGACGTGGGATTGCTTCTCTTGGCCACAGCCCCTGACCTTGGGCATGGGGTAGCTCATCTCAGCCACCTCCCCTGACCTCAGGCATGAGGTAGCTCCTCTCGGCCGCTGCCCCTGGTCTCGGACATGGGGTGGCTCCCCTCAGCCACTACCTCTGACCTTGGGCAAGAGATAGCTCCTCATGGCCATGCTTCTGCATGGTCCGTCACAGCCTGCACCATTTGAATGCCGAGTTCCAAAGAATAGCAAGGAGAGATAAGAAAGCCTTACTCTGATCAATGCAAAGAAATGGAGAATAACAACAGAATGGGAAAGACTAGAGATCTCTTCAAGAAAATTAGAGATACCAAAGGAACATTCCATGCGAAGATTGGGTTCAATAAAGGACAGAAATGCTATGCATCTAACAGAAGCAGAAGCTGTTAAGAAGAGGTGGCAAGAATACACAGAACAACTGTACAAAAAAAGATCTTCATGACCCAGATAATTATGATGGCGTGATCAGTCACCTAGAGCCAGACATCCTGGAATGTGAGGTCAAGTGGGCCTTAGAAAGCATCACTACAAACAAAACTAGTGGAGGTGATGGAATTCCAGTTAAGCTATTTCAAATCCTAAAAGATGATGTTGTGAAAGTGCTGTACTCAATAGGTCAGCAAATTTGGAAAACTCAGCAGTGGCCACATGACTGGAAAAGATCAGTTTTCATTCCAATTCCAAAGAAAGGCAATAACAAAGAATGCTCAAACTACTGCACAATTGCACTCATCTCACACGCTAGTAAAGTAATGCTCAAAATTCTCCAAACCAGGCTTCAGTAATACATGAGCCGTGAACTTCCAGATGTTCAAGCTGGCTTTAGAAAAGGCAGAGGAACCAGAGATCAAACTGCCAACATCTGCTGGATCATTGAAAAAGCAAGAGAGTCCCAGAAAACATATATTTCTACTATATTGACTACGCCAAAGCCTTTGATTGTGTGTATCACAATAAACTGTGGAAAATTCTGAAAGAGATGGGACTACCAGACCACCTGACCTGTCTCTTGAGAAACCTATGTGCAAGTCAGGAAGCAACAGTTAGAACTGGACATGGAACAACAGATTGGTTCCAAATAGGAAAAGGAGTATGTCAAGGCTGTATATTGTCTCCCTGCTTATTTAACTTATATGCCGAGTACATCATGAGAAACACTGTGTTGGAAGAAGCACAAGCTGGAATCAAGACTGCCAGGAAAAACATCAGTAACCTCAGATATGCATATGATACCACCCTTATGGCAGAAACTGAAGAGGAACTAAAAAACCTCTTGATGAAAGTGAAAGAGGAGAGTGAAAAAGTTGGCTTACAGCTCAATATTCAGAAAACTAAGATCATGGCATCTGGTCCCATCACTTCATGAGAAAGAGATTGGGAAACAGTAGAAACAGTGTCATACTTTATTTTTGGGGGCTCCAAAATCACTGCCGATGGTGATTGCAGCCATGAAATTAGAAGATGCTTACTTCTTGGAAGGGTTAAGACCAACCTAGATAGCATATTAAAAAGTGGAGACATTTCTTTGCCAACAAAGCTCCATCTGGTCAAGGCTATGGTTTATCCAGTGGTCATGTATGGATGTACGAGTTGGACTGTGAAGAAAGCTGAGCACTGAAGAATTGATGCTTTTGAACTGTGGTGTTGGAGAAGACTCTTGAGAGTCCCTTGGACTGCAAGGACATCCAACCAGTCCATCCTAAAGGAGATCAGTCCTGGGTGTTCATTGGAAAGACTGATGCTGAAACTGAAACTCCAGTACTTTGGCCACCTGATGTGAAGAGTTGACTCATTGGAAAAGACCCTGATGCTGGGAGGGCTTGGGGGCAGGAGGAGAAGAGGATGACAGAGGATGAGATGGCTGGATGTCATCACCAACTCGATGGTCATGAGTTTGTGTAAGCTCCGGGAGTTGGTGATGGACAGGGAGGCCTGGTGTGCTTCGATTCATGGGGTCCCAAAGAGTCGAATACAGCTGAGCGTCTGAACGGAACTGAACTCTTTCTGAGCATTGTAAACACATTCCTAGGTCATACCAGAAGTGCCCTTAAGAAAAAACAGGCTGCAGGAAGATTTCTGAGATTGCTGGGTGCCATGCTGCACTTACCAAGATGATGTAGCATTCCACTGTAATTGGGTGAGCGGCTACGAGTTGCTAGGTGCTTACTTGCTTCAGAAATCCCAAAGGGTGTACCAAGTGATCACTGCCAGAAGTAAGAAACCAGCAGCTAAATGCATTTCCAGGTAGTTGTTATGCTCTACTGTTTTTGGCCAACTGAGAGAGAAAGGTGAATTTTGCCACCAAGGTCCACTGTCCATGTTCACACCTAGGATGTGTCCACTCAGGATCCAAGAATTTCCCAGACAGACCTAGGCACACTGAATCTCCACTACAGAGAAAACATGATGGAACTGACCTTTGGTTGTTGCTTTTCCTTTTCCTGTGAGTTTGGTGGCCTTCCCTATGGTCACACTATCAGGAGCAATTGCTAATGAAAAAGGACTTCCAACAAGTGTTTTCAAGCAGTATGTGACTCTATGGACATGGAATACTGGAAACCTACGTTCCATTGAGGAAGGAAATGTATTTATAGACAGTGTGTTTTCAAGAATCTGTCTATTAGGAACTGTCTAGCTTCAAAGATGTGAATTCTCCATATTTGCCCAGAGGACCTCAATTCCAAAGTCAGGGCAATGTGTTTTCCTGCACTTTTTGAGCTTTGTAAATACATTTCTTGGTCATACCAGGACTGCCCATGAGGAAACAGGCTCTCTATATGAGGAACTGTCTAGATACTAAGATATGAGACCTCTAGGTTGGTACAGAGGACCTAAATTTCAGAGCAAGGGCAGTGTGTTTTTGAGCATTTTCTGAGCTTTGTAAACACATTTCTGAGTAACGCCAGGTCTGCTCATGAGAAAACAGGCTTCAGGTGTGTGTCTGAGGGTGCTGAGTACCATACTGTGCTTACCTAGATGAGGTAACTTTCCATGGCAAATCGGCACGTGACCAGGAGTTGTGAGCCATCAACTTGCTTCAGAAATCTTGAATGGTGGACTAAAGTTTGCACTGTCAGAAGTAAGAAAAAAGTAATTGGGTGGATTTTCAAGCAATTGCTAGCCACACCTCTTTATGGCTCCAGAGAGATAAATACAAATTGTGCACCCTAGGCCCTTTATTCAGGTTCACACACGGGATGTGTTCCCTCGTGATTCAAGAAATTTCCAGACAGACCTTTGCTCCCCAGAGTTCTTCTACAGAGAAAACTGGTTGGAACAGCCATTTGGATGTTGCGTTGCCTTTCCCTGTGAGTGTGGGGCCGCTACTTATGGTCACAGCCTCAAGGAGATATTGCCACTGAAAATAGACTCGCAAGCAAGCACTTTTCAAACAGAGTGTGACTCTCAGGTCGCAGAATGTGAAGAAAGCTATCTTCCTTTGAGGAAGGAAAGACGTCCACAGAGAGTGTGTTTTCAAACCTCTATCTTGCAGGAAATTTTGAGCTTCTAAAACATGAGACCAGCAGGTCTGCTGAGAGGACCTATATTCCTGAGTCAGGGCCGTGTGTCTCCCTGTAATTTCCGAGTCTGACAAACACATTCCTAGATCATAACGGTACTGACCATGAGAAAGCTGGCAGCAGGAGTGTGTCTGAAAGGGCTGAGTGCCTTACTGTGGTCAACTGTGTGAGGTGACATTCCAGTGACAGGCTCAAAGCTCCAAGGTGTGAGCCACCCGCTTGCTTCAGAAACCCCAAAAGGTAGAGCAAAGCTAGCTCTGTCAGAGGTAAGAAAAGAGCAATTGGACGGATTTTCAAGCTGTTGCTAGGCCGAACCACTTTAGGGCCCCCTGAGAGAAAAATGTGAATTGTGCCCTGTAGGTCAGGTATCCAGGTTCAAACACAGGGTGTGTCCCAGCAGGATCCAAGAATTTTCCACAGAACTAGGCTCACTAGACCTCTCCTGCTGGGAAAATGGGATGGAACAGACATTGGAAGTTGGTTTGCCCCTCCCTATTGTCACAGACTCAAGGAGAAAGTGCCCCTGAAAGATGACCTCCAAGCAAGCACTTTTCAAGCAGTGTGTGACTCTCAGTTCACAGAATGCAGGGAAAGATATCTTCCCTCAAGGAAAGAAAGGCATCAAAAGAGAGTGTATTCTCAACCCTCTATCTTGCAGGAACTGTTTAGCTTCCCAGATGGGAGGCCTCCAGTAGTGCTCAGAGGAACTAAATTCCAGAGTCAAGGCCATGTTTCTCCCTGCACTTTCCAAGCCTTGCAAAGCCATTCCTAGGTTATACCAGTACTGCACATGAGGAAGCAGTCTGCGAGAGTGTGTCCAAGAGGGCTAGGTTCCTCACTATACTCACTTCAGCGAGGTGGCATTCCACTCTAAAAAGGCCCACAGCTGGGAGTTGAAATTCACCCACTTGCTTCAGAAATCAAAAAGGAAGGAGCAAATCTAGCTCTCTCAGAATCAAGAAAAGAGCAAGTGGATGGATTTTCAAGCTGTTGCTAGGCTACATTGCTTTAAGGTCCACAGAGAGAAACACAAATTGTGCCCCCTCATTCTGGTATCCTGGTTCACAAACAGGGTGTGTCCCCAAAGGATCCAAGAATTTTCCAGACAGACTTACGCTCACTAGAGTTCTCCTACAGAGAAAACGGGATGGAACAGACATTTAGATATTGCCTTGTCTTTCCCAGTGAGTGTGGAACCCCTCTGTTTGACTACAGCCCCAAGTGGAAATTACCATTGAAAACTCATGTCTAAGCAAGCACTTTTCAAGCACTGTGTGACTCTCAGTTCGCAGGATACTGGCAAACCTATATTTCTTCAAGGAAGGAAAGGCATCCACAGAGAGTGTGTTTTCAAACCTGTCCCTTGCAGGAACTCTTTAGCTCCTAAGACATGAACCCTCTAGTTCTGCTCAGAGGACCTAAATTCGAGAGCCTGTGCCCTGTGTCTTGGTGCATTTTCCCACCTTTCAAACACATATCTAGGTGATACTGGTACTGCCCTTGAGGAAGCAGACTGTGGGAATATGTCTCAGAGTGCTGGGTCCCTTACTGTGGTCACCTCTGTAAGGTGACACTCCAGTGTAAATAGGCCCAAAGATAGGAGTTGCGAGCCGCCCATGTGCTTCAGAAACCCCAGGGGTGGAACAAAGTTAGCTCTGTCAAAAGTAAGAAAATGGCAATTGGACGGATTTTCAAGATGTGGATAGGTTACACCACTTTAGGGCCACCCGAGAAAAATATGCAAATTTGAACCTGGGTGTCCAGATTAACGCACAGGGTGTTTCCCCACATGATCCAAGAATTTTTCAGACAGACCAAGGTTCACTGGAGCTCTCCTGCAGAGGAAACATACATCCAGAGTCTCCAGTGTGAACCCTCCAAAATCTTTACCTGGTGTCACGAATCCACAGTCTCCAGGATGACCCTACCCTCAAGATCCTGTACCTGGGGTCACAAGTCCACTATTTCCATGTCGAGTCCACCTCCAAGAACTTGAACTTGTGGTCACATGTCCAGAGTCTTCAGGGTGACCCCACCTCCCCGAAGCTACTGGTGTGAAGCATCCACAGTTTTAAGGATGGACCCAATTCCCAGAACCTGTAGCTGGGGTCACACTTCCAAATTCTAAGGGTTACCCCACCTCCCACACATTGAACCTGGTTTCCCATGTCCCTGTTAGCCAAGGTTACCCTCTCCATGACCCTGTAATGGGGATCACATGTCCACAGTCTGCTGTGTGTCGTCACTTCCCAGACCCTTCACCTAGAGTCACAATCACAGTTTCCAGGTTACTCCTTTGCAGACCCTGCACCTGGAGTCACTTATCCACAGTCTCCAGGGTGACTCATTCAAAACCCCACACTGGGGCTCACATGACCACAGTCTCCAGGGTGACCCAAGCACCCAGATCCTGCACCCAGGGTCACATATCCACAGGCTCCAGGGTGTACCTCTTGCAGACCCTGCACCTGGGGTCACATATCTACAGCCTCCAGTGTGATCCCCATCCCCAGACCTGATTTGGGTGAGAAATATCCATAGTCTCCAGACTCACACCTTGGATCACATATCCACAGTCTCCAGAGTCACACCTTGGGTCACATAGCCATAGTCAGCAGGGTGAACTCACATCCCAGAGCCTGTACATGGTGTCAAATGTGCACATTCTCCAGGGTTACCACCCTTCCAACATGCTGTACCTGGGTCAAAAGCCCACAATCTCAAGGGTGACCCCCTCTCAGACCCTGTTCCTGGGGTCACATGTCCAGAATCTCCAGAATGATCTACCTCCAAGATGAAGCACCTGATGTCACATGTCAACAGTCTCCAAGGTGACCCCGTCCTCAGAATCTGCACCTGTGGTTACATTTCTCCAGTCTGCAGGATGACCCCCAATCTCAGTATTTGTATTATGTGTCACATGTACATAGTCACCAGGGTAACCACTGCAGGCCCTTTTTCTGACATAACATTTCCACAGACTCCTGAAGAACTCCCTTCCCAGACTCTGAACCTGGGATCCTACCTCCAGGGTCTTGAGGGTGATGCCCTTCCCTGTCCCTTCACCTGGTGTCAAACATCCACAGTCTCCATGGTAACATCCACACCAAAGTCTGATATTGGGGACACAGATCCATAGTCTTCTGGGTCGCAACCCCTCCCAGATCATGCACATGGTCTCACATGTCCTCAGTCTCCAGGTTGACACCCCTCCCAGACACTGCAGCTGGGGTTACACATCCACAGTCTCCAAGGTGAACCCACCTCACTGACTATTGTACCTCTGGCCACATGGCCTCAGTCTCCAGGGTGACCCTATATCTCAGACACTGTACTTGAGGTTACATATCAACGGTGTCCAGGATGACACCTCTCCCCAGACCCTGTACCTGGGGTCGCATTTGCACAGTCTCCAGGGCGATGCTATATTCCCAACCCTGTACCTTGGGTCACAGGTCGCAGTCACCAGGCTTTCTCCACCCTCAAGAGCCTTTACCTGGGGTCATACGTCCACAGACTCCAGGGTGACTCCCTCCCAGACCCTTCACCTGGCATCCTATGTCCACAGTCTCCTGTGTGATATCACTTCCCAGACCCTATACCTGTGGTCACAGATCCACAGTCTCCATGGTGATCCCCTTCCCAGACCCTGTAATTTGGATCCCATGTCCTCAGTCTCCAGTGTGACACCACCTCTCATACCTTGTACTTTGGTGACTTGTCCACAGTTTCCAGGATGACTCAAACGGTGCATGTGGAGTCACATGTCCACATTCTGCAAAGTGACCCCAGTCCCTAACCCTGAACCTTAGTCACACAGCCACAGTTTCCAGAATGACCTCACTCCAGACCCTGCACATAGGGTCACACCTCCACCTTCTCCATATTGACCCCCTCCTTGAACTTCTATCAGGTTTCACACATGCACCATCTCCACAGTGACCACCACCAGATCCTGTAGCTGTGGTCAGGGTCCGCAGTCTGCAGGGTGAGACCATTTTGTACCTTAAACCTTGGTTCACCTAGCCAGTCTCCAGGGTCATCCCTGCCAAACCTGCACCTGGGGTCACATGTCCATACTCTCCATGGTGACATCCCCCAGGCCCTGTACTGCTGCTGCTGTTGCTGCTGCTGCTAAGTCATGCCAGTCGTGTCCAACTCTGTGACCCCATAGATGGCAGCCCACCAGGCTCCCCCATCCCTGAGATTCTCCAGGCAAGAACACTGGAGTGGGTTGCCATTTCCTTCTCCAAAGCATGAGAGTGAAAAGGGAAAATGAAGTCACTCAGTCATGTCTGACTCTTAGGGACCCCATAGACTACAGCCTACCAGGCTCCTCCATCCATGGGATTTTCCAAGCAAGAGTACTGGAGTGGGTTGCCCACTCCAGTACCTAGTGTCGTATATCTGCGCAGACCCTATACGTAGTGTCATATATCCACAGTTTCCCGGGTTACCCCACTTCCCATATCATGCACCTGGGATCACATGCTCAGTCTGCAAGGTGACCCCAATCCCATTCCTGTACCTTGTGTCACAAGTCCACAGCCACCAGGATGGCCCCACCCTCAAGATCCCATACCTGGGGTCACACTCCTGTCTCCAGTGTGATCTCACCTCCCAGAAACTTTACCTGGGGATAAACGTCTACTGTTTTCAGGATGGTCCCAACTCCCTGAAACGGTACCTGGAGTCACTCTTCCATAGACATTGAGGCTGTTCCATGCCCCTGGTCCACAGGGTTACACCCTCCAAGACCCTGTAATGTGGTTTACATGTCCACAGTCTCCTGTATGTCATCACTTCCTAGAACCTTCACCTGCAGGCACACAAACAGAGGTTCCAGGATGACTCCCTCATAGACCCTGCACTTGGAGCCACATATCCACAGTCTCACAGGTGACTCATCCAAATCACTGTACCAGGGCTCACATAACCACAGTCTTCCAGATGCTGGACTATTGACCCCAGCACCCAGTGTCACATGTCCACAGATTCTAGCATGGCCTCACACTCCAGACACTGTACCTTGGGACACATACCCACAGTCTCTAGGGTGAACACCCTCCTAGACACTGTACATGGTGTCACATGGGCACATTCACCAACTCCCAAACCCTGTACCTAGGGTCACACGTAGATAGTCTCAGGGTGACCCCACTTGCCAGAACTTGCACCTGGGTTCATATGTCCGCAGCGCCCAGGGTAACACCACCTGTCAAACAATTGTACTCGGTTCAAACACCCACTGGTTCTAGGGTGACACCAATTCCAAGCCCGTGAACCTAGCTAGGGTCACACATCCATGGTCTCCTGGGTGGCAACCCCTCCCAGATCATGCACCAAGTCTCACACCTCCGCAGTCTCCAGGGTGACTACACCTCACAGAATATTGTAATTCTGGTCACATTGCCCCAGTCTCCAGGGTGACCCCATATCTCTAACCCTCTACCTGGGGTTACATGTACATGTTGGCCAGGAATACACGCCTCCCCAGACTCTGTACACCTGATTACATTGGCACAGTCGCCAGGGTGACTCCAACTTCCCCACCCTATACCTGGGGTCACATGTCCAGAGTCTCCTGGATTTACCCACATTCAAGGGCTAGTAACTGGGATCACATGTCCACAGTCTCGAGGCTTTCCCCACCCACAAGTGCCTGTACCCAGGGTCACACGTCAACTGACTCCAGGGTGACTCCCTCCCAGACCGTTCACCTGGCATCCCATGTCCCTAGACTTTTGTGTGATGTCATTTCCCAGACTCTGCACATGTACTAACAGATTCACAGGCTCCGTGGTGACCCCCTTCCTGGTCTCTGTAACTTGGGTCACATGTTCTCAGTATCCGGTGTGACCCGACCTCTCATGCCCTATACCTTTGGTGACTTGGCCACAGATTCCAGGGTAACCCTCCCCTGCCAGACCCTGTGCTTATTTACACACATCCACAATCTCCAGGATGTTCGCCCTCCCATACCCTGCACCTGGAGTCACATGTCAACAGTTTCCAGCGTGAACCCCACTTTGCCCACTGCACCTGGGCTCACATATCCACATCATGCAGGGTGACACCCCTTCCAGACCATTTCCCTGCCATTAAATGCCTGCAGTCCCCAGAGTGACCCCGTACCTCCCAGACACTGTACCTGAGGTCACATATACAGAGTTTCCTGGATCACCCCCATCCTAGACCCTGTACCTGGGTTCAGATATCCTAGTGTCTTGGGGGACCCAGGTCAGACCTTGCATCTAGGGTCGAATGCCCACTATCCAGGATGACTTGCCTCCCCAATCAGTGCATCTGGGGTCATATGTCCACAATCTTCAAAGTGACCCCATCCCCTAACCCTGCACCTTACTCACACATCCACAGTCTCCAGAGTGATGTCCACTGTCTCACGGGTGACCTCTTCCCTGAACTTGTTCCAGATTTCACACGATCACCATTGCCACAGTGACCACCAGCAGATCCTGAACTTGTGGTCACAGTTCAACAGTCTGCCTGATGAGACCCATTTTGTACCCTGAACCTTGTGAACCTGCACCTGGGATCACAAGTCCATATTCTCCATGGTGTCATCCCCCAGACCCTGTACCTAGTGTCATATATACAGTCTCCTGGACTTCCCCACTTCCAATACCATGCACCTGTGATCACACAACCACAGTATCCAGGGTGATCCCCCTCCTAAACCTGTACCTGGTGTCACAAGTCGACAGACTCCAGGATGACTCTACCGTTAAGACCCTGTACCTAGGGTCACAAGTCCACTGTTTCCAGGGTAAGACCCCTCCCAGACTCTGCACTTGGGGTCACTTGTCGAGAGTCTCCAGGGTGACCCCACCTCCCAGAAACTGTACCTAGGGTGAAACATCCACAGTCACTCAGGTTGGCCCCAATTCCCAGAACCTGTACCTGGGGTCCCACTTCCATAGTCTCGGTTACCACACGCCAAGACATTTAACATGGTGTCCCATGATCTTGGATGCCAGGGTTACCCCCTCCAAGACCCTGTAATGGGGTCACATGTTCACAGTCTCCAGAGTGTCGTCACTTCCCAGACCCTCCACCTGGAGTCACACAAACACAGGTTCCAAGGTGACTCCCTCGCAGGCCCTGCACCTGGAGTCACATATTCACAATCTCACCTTGGGGAATCCCATTCAGACCCTGGATCTACGGTCACGTATCCAGTCTCCAAGATGATTTGCCTCCCAAATGGTGCATTTGAGGTCACATGACCACAATCTTCAAAGTAAACGCGTCCCCTAACCCTGCATCTAAGTCACATGGCAAATAGTTTCCAGAGTGACCTCAACCCAGACCCTGAAACGAGGGTCACATGTACACAGTCTTGGAGGGTGACCCCCTCCGTGAACTTGTACTAGGTTTCATACGTCCATCATCGCCACAGTGACTACCACCAGATCCTGTACCTGTGGTCATAGATCCACAGTCTACAGGGTGAAACCCTTTTCCTACCCTGAACTTTGGGTCACACGACCACAGTCTCCAGGGTGACCCCACCCAAACCTGCACCTGGGGTCACATGTCCACACTTTCCATGGGGACATACCTGAGACCCTGTACCTACTGTCATATATCCACAATCTCCTAGGTTACCAAACTTCCCATACCATACACCTGTGATCACATGTCCACAGTCTCGAAGGTGGCCCCCTGTATAACCTGTACTTGGTGTCACAAGTCCACAGCCTCCAGGTGACCCCACCCTCAAGATCCTGTATCTGGGGTCACAAGTCCACTTTTTCCATGGTGAGTCTACCTCCCAGACCCTGCATTTGGGGTCACATGTCCAGAGTCTTCAGGGTGACCCCACCTCCCAGAAACCATACCTCGGGTGAAATGTCCACCATTTTCAGGATGGCACCAACTCCCAGAACCTGTACCTGGGGTCACACTTCCATACTCTCAGGGTATCCCCACCTCCCAGACATATAACCTTGCATCCCATGACCCTGGCCACAAAGGTTCCCCCCTCCAAGACCCTGTAATAGGGGTCACATGTCCACAGTCTCCTGTTTGTCAAAACTTTGTAGACCTCACCTGGAGTCACACAAACACAGGTTCCATGGTGACTCCCTTGCAGACTCTGCACCTGGAATCACATATTCACAGGCTCCAGGGTGACCCCCTCGGAAATCCTGTACCTGAGATCACATATCTACAGTCTCCAGGGTGAATCCCATCCCCACACACTGTCTGAGCGGAATCATCCAGTCTCCCATGAGACCCCAATGTCAAGAACTCATCCCTTGTGCTAGAAGTCTACATTCTCCAGGGTGACATTATTTCCCACACCCTGCACCTTGGGTAGCATATTCACAGTCTCCAAGGTGACCTTACCTCCCAGACCCTTTACCTGGGGTCACATGTGCAAATTATCCAGGATTCCCGCCACTCCAACACCCTGCACCTGGGTCAAAAGCCCACAGTCTCAAGGGTGACCTCCTATCTGACCATGTTCCTGAGGTACATGGCCAGAATCTCCAGGATGATCTTGAAAGGTATTGCTGAACCACGCAAAGACACTGGAATTCTTGGCCTCCAGAGGAGATGAATTCAATTCAGGTCCAGAGACGAGGCTTGATTGCTTAGAGCTTTTGTGTAATAAAGTTGTATTAAAGTATAAAGGAGATAGAGAAATCTTCTGACATAGGCATCAGAAGAGGGCAGAAAGAGTAGCCCCTTGCACGTGTTAGCAATGGAATTATATGGCTCAAATGGTAAAGCATCTGTCTGCAATGCTGGAGACCCAGGTTAGATCCCTGGGTCAGGAAGATCTCCTGGAGAAGGAAATGGCCACCCACTCCAGTACATTTGCCTGGAAAACCCCATGGACAGAGGAGCCTGGTAGGCTACAGTCCATGGGGCCACAAAGAGTTGGACATGACTGAGCAACTTTACTTTACTTTTAATTAGTTATTCATATCAGTTCAGTTCCGTTCAGTCGCTCAGTCATGTCTGACTCTTTGGGACCCCATGAATCACAGCACGCCAAGCCTCCCTGTCAGTCACCAACTCCCGGAGATTTCTCGAACTCATGTACATCGAGTCGGTGATGCCATGCAGCCATCTCATCCTCTGTCATCCCCTTTTCCTCCTGTCCCCAATCCCTTACAGCATCAGGGTATTTTCCAATGAGTCAGCTCTTCGCACCAGGTGGCCAAATTATGGGAGTTTCAGCTTCAGAATCAGTCGTTCCAATGAACACCCTGGACTGATCTCCTTTAGGATGTACTAGTTGGATGCCCTTGCAGTTCAAGGAACTCTCAAGAGTCCTCTCCAACACCACAGTTCAAAAGCATAAACTCTTCGGTGCTCAACTTTCTTCACAGTCCAATTCTCACATCTGTACATGACCACTGGAAAAACCATAGCCTTGAACAGAGGGACCTTTGTTGGCAAAGTAGTGTCTCTGCTTTTTATTATGCTATCTAGGTTGGTCATAACTTTCCTTCCAAGGAGTAATTTTCTTTTAATTTCATGGCTGCAATCACCATCTGCAGTGATTTTGGAGCCCAAAAAGATAAAATCTTACACTGCTTCCACTGTTTCCCCATCGATTTCCCATGGAGTGATGGGACCTGTTGCCATGATCTTAGTTTTCTGAATGTTGAGCTGTAAGCCAACTTTTTCACTCTCCTCTTTCACTTTCATCAAGAGGCTTTTTAGTTCTTCTTCACTTTCTGCCATAAGGGTGGTGTCATCTGCATGTCTGAGATTATTGATATTTCTCTTGGCAATCTTAATTCCAGCTTGTGCTTCTTCCAGCCCAGCATTTCTCATGATGTACTCGGCATATAAGTTAAATAAGCAGGGTGACAACGTACAGTCTTGACGTACTCCTTTTCCTATTTGGAACCAGTCTGTTGTTCCATGTCCAGTTCTAACTGTTGCTTCCTGACCTGCATACAGGTTTCTCAAGAGGCAGGTCAGGTGGTCTGGTAGTCCCATCTCTTTCAGAATTTTCCACAGTTAATTGTGATCCACACAGTCAAAGGCTTTGGTGTAGTCAATAAATCAGAAATAGATTTTTTTTTTCTGGGACTCTCTTGCTTTTTCAATGATCCAGCAGATGTTGGCAGTTTGATCTCTGGTTCCTCTGCCTTTTCTAAAGCCAGCTTGAACATCTGGAAGTTCACAGTTCACGTATTGCTGAAGCCTGGCTTGGAGAATTTTGAGCATTACTTTACTAGCGTGTGAGATGAGCATAATTGTGTGGTATTTTGAGCATTCTTTGGGATTACCTTTCTTTCTATTTGGAATGAAAACTGACCTTTTCCAGTCCTGTGGCCACTGCTGAGATTTCCAAATTTGCAGGCATTATGAGTGCAGCACTTTCACAGCATCATCTTTCAGTATTTGAAATACTTCAACTGGAATTCCATCAACTCCACTAGCTTTGTTCTTACGATGCTTTCTAATTGCCACTTGACATCACACTCCAGGATGTCTCGCTCTAGGTGAGTGATCACACCGTTGTGATTATCTGGGTCATGAAGATATTTTCTACAGTACTTCTGTGTATTCTTGCCACATCTTCTTAATAGCTTATGCTTCTGCTAGGTCCATAGCATTTCTATCTTTTATCAAACCCAGTTTTGCATGAAGTGTTCCCTTGGTATCTCTAATTTTCTTGAAGAGATCTCTAGTCTATCCCATTCAGTTCTTTTCCTGATTCACACGTGATGCACACAAGGTGCACATGAGGTGCACACGTGATGCCCACGTGATGAACACGTGATGCACACGTGATGCTCATGTGATGAACATGTGGTGCACAAGTGAGGCACACGTGATGAACACGTGATTCACACGTGATGCACATGTAATGAACAGGTCATGCACACGTGATTCACACGTGATACACATGTGATGAACACGTGATGCACACATAACACACACGTGATGAACAAGTGATTCACAGGTGACGCACACGTGGGGCACACATGACGAACACGTGTTGCACAAGTGATGCACATGTGATGGACATATGATTCACACGTGAAGAACACGTGACTCACATGTGATGAACACGTGCCTCACACATGATGAACACGTGATGCACACGTGATGAAAACATGATGCACACGTCACACAGACGTTGTGAACAAGTGAACAACACGTGAGGCACATGTGATGAACACGTCATGAACACGTGATGCACACGTGATTCACGCGTGATACACATGTGACTCACACGTGATGAACACGTGATGCACACATAACCCATATGTGATGAATACGTGATGCACACATGACACACACGTGACGAACACGTGATGCACACGAGATGCACACGTGACGCACATGTGATGCACACATGATGGACACGTGATCAACACGTGACACACACGTGATGAACACATGATTCACACATGATGCAAACTTGATGCACATGTGATGCGCACGTGACGAACACGTGACGCACACGTGTCGCACGTGTGATGCACATGTGATGCACACGTAACACATATGTAATGAATACGTGATGCAGACGTGACACACACGTGACGAACACGTGACGCACACATGACGAACATGTGATGCACACGAGACGCACATGTAACTCACACGTGATGTACACATGATGGACACGTGATGAACACGTGAAACACACGTGACGAACACGTGATTCACACGTGACGCAAACTTGATGCACACGTGATGCACACGTGATGAACACGTGACGAACACATGTCGCACACATGATGAACTCGTGACGCACACGTAACGCAAACGTGATGGACACGTGATGCACCAGTGACGCACACGTGATGGACACGTGATGCACACATGACGCACCCGTGACGCACACGTGATGCACACGTGCACACACGTGATGCACACGTGACACACAAGTGACACACATGTGATGAACACGTGATTCACCCGTCATGGACACGTGACACACACCTGATGAACACGTGACTCACACGTGATGGACATGTCACACACACGTGATGCACACGTGATGCACAGGTGACACACACGTGACACACACATGATGGACACGTGATTCACACTTGATGCACACGTGATTCACACGTGATTCACTCATTTCAACTCAAGATGAGGCCCGATTCCCCTTCATTGGCTCCAGAGCCATCCCACTTTCCCCATCAAACACGACAAGGCGCTTGACTTCCTTTAGGCAACTCCAGGGAATCCACGAGAACACTGTCATAAGTCTAGAGGAACACCAAGCGTAACACAGCAACTCGAGGAAAGCGCCATGTACCCCAAATCGTCTCGAGATTAGAGTTGATTTCCTGGCTTCAACTCAAGAGGTATGCCAACTTTCCACAAGCACCTCTAGAGGAGGCTTCTCTCAGCAATAGGTATGTAAGTTGGACCCTGAGTTTGCTGCCTGAAGTGGAATGGGCCCTGAGATGCCCTGACTCAAAAGAAGGCCCGATTTCTCTGCAGTGGCTTTAATGCAGGCTCGTCTTTCATCTCACCAGAGGAAAGGATGTCTGAATCCCCTGTGGAGACCCTAGAGAAAGCCCTAGTTCCCCATCTCATCTCGACAGGAGGCCTCACATGACTTTGATACCTAGAGAGGCACCAAGAGTTCATTGCTTCAAGAGGTGACGATGCCTGACGCCTCTTGAAAAGTGATAGGAATCCCAATATCCATGTCACAAGTGGAAAGGGATTTTGGGTCTCCCGCCTCATCTCCAAAAGCGTCCCTATTGCCTGCCAAGCCTCGAAGAGATTCCCGAGGTGTCCCTCTTAACTAGACAGGAGTCCTGACATAGCTGAACAAATCCGAGTTTTGAAGGGCCATCCCCACCGCAACTCGAGAAAAACCATGATACTTCTCCCTGGCCACGAGATGAGCCCCGGTTCCTCTGCATTGCATGCAGAGCAATTCTGTGTTCCCCATCAAACATGTAAGGAGCCTTGACTTGCTTGATGGGACACCAGAGAGTACCCAAGAACACTGTAACAAGTCTAGAGTGACCGTGAGGTTAGTGCAGAAACGGGAAATAGATCCGTCTACCCCAAATCAACTCGAGATGCTGCCCCATTCCCCTGCATTGGCTCCAGAGTCATTCTGCGTTCCCCATCAAACACAAGTGGCATGACTTCATTAAGCAACTCCAGAGATTCCCCGAGAACACTGTCCCAAGTGTAGAGGAACACCAGGTGCAACACAGCAACTCGAGGAAAGCCCCATGTACCCCAAATCGTCTTGAGATTTAGAGCTGATTTCCCTGCTTCGACTCAAGAGGTATGCCAACTTTCTGCAAGCACCTCAAGAGGAGGCTTCTCTCAGCAATATGTATGTGAGTTGGACCCTGAGTTTGCTTCCTGAAGTGGAATGAACACCAAGATGACCTGACTCAAAAGAAGGCCAGATTTCCCTGCAGTGGCTTTAATGTAGGCTCGTCTTTCATCTCACAAGATGAAGGGATGTCTGAATCCCCTGTGGAGGACCTAGAGGAAACCTTATGTCCCCGCCTCATCTCGACAGGAGGCCTCACATCCCTTTGACATCTCGAGAGGCACGCGGAGTTCAATGCTTAGAAGGTGACGATGCCTGACTCCTCTTGAAATGTGATAGGGATCCCAATATCACTGTGGCAACTGGAATTGGACCCAGGGTCTCCCGCCTCACTTCAAGAAGCGTCCCTATTGCCCTGCCAAGCCTCAAAGAGATTCCTGAGGTGTCTCTCATAACTAGACAAGAGTCCTGATGTCGCTTAACAAACAGGAGTTTTGAAAGTCTATCCCCACCTTAACTCGAGAATATGCCCCACGTTCCCACCGCAACTTGAGATAAACCATGAGACTTCCCCCTGGCCGCAAGATGAGGCCTGATTGCTCTGCATTGCAGAGCAATTCCGTGTTCCCCATCAAACACGTAAGGAATCTTGACTTACTTGATGGCATTCCAGAGAGTCCCCAAGAACACTGTCACAAGTCTAGAGGGACCCTTGTGTCACCGCAGCAATGCGAAATAGCTCCATACTGCAAATCAACTCGAGCCGAGGCCCAATTCCCCTGCATTTGCTCCAGAGCCATCCCGTGTTCCCCATCAAACAGGAGTAGTGGCTTTACTTCCTTTAGGCAACTCCAGAGATTCCCCGAGAACACCGTCCCAAGTCTGGAGGAACACCAGTTGCAACACAGCACCTCGAAGAAAGCCCCATGTACCCCAAATCGTCTCGAGATTAGAGCTGATTCCCTGGCTTTGACTCAAGTGGTATGCCAACTTTCCACAAGCACCTCTAGAGGAGGCTTCTCTCAGCAATAGGTATGTGAGTTGGACCCTGAGTTTGCTGCGTCAAATGGAATGGACACCGAGATGCCCTGACTCAAAAGAAGGCCTGATTTCCCTGCAGTGGCTTGAATGGAGGCTTGTCTTTCATCTCACCAGACAATGGGATGTCTGAATCCCTTGTGGAGACCCTAGAGAAAGCCCTAGTTCCCCTCCTCCTCTCGACAGGAGGCCTCACATGCCTTTGACACCTAGAGAGGCACCAAGAGTTCATTGCTTCAAGAGGTGACGATGCCTGACTCCTCTTGAAAAGTGATAGGAATCCCAGTATCCCTGTGGCAACTGGAAAGGGACCCTGGGTCTCCCGCCTCACCTCTAGCAGCGTCCCTATTGATGTGTCAACCCTCGAAGGGATTCCTGAGGTGTCCCTCATAACTAGACAGGAGTCCTGACATTGCTGAACAAACACGACTTTTGAAGGGCCATCCCCGCTGTAACTCGAGAATATACTCCAGGTTCCTAGCGCAACTCGCGAAAAAGCATGAGACATCCCCTCGCCACTATATGAGGCCAGATTCCTCTGCATTGCGTGCAAAGCAATTCCGTTTTCCCCATGAAATGCGTAGGAGCCTTGACTTGCTTGATGGAACTCCAGAGAGTCCCCAAGAACACACTCACAAGCCTAGAGGGACCCTGAGGTCACTGCAGCAACGTGAAATAATTCCGTGTACACCAAATCAACTGGAGATGAGGCCCGATTCTGCCACATTAGCTCCAGAGAAATTCCGCTTTCCCCATCAAGCAAGACAAGTTGCTTCACTTTCTTTAGGCAACTCCAGAGACTCCCCGAAAACACCGTCCCATGTCTAGAGGAACACCAGGTTCAGCACAGCAACTTGAGGAAAGCTCTATGTACCCCAAATCATCTCGAGATGAGAGCAGATTCCCAGGATTCAACTTAAGAGGTATGCCAACTTTCCACAAGCACCCCAAGAGGAGGCTTCTCTCATCAATAGATATGGGGGAGGGACCCTGAGTTTGCTGCCTCAACTGGAATGGAGTCCGAATGCCCTGACAAGAAAGAAGGCCGGATTTCCCTGCAGTGGCTTGAATGCAGGTTCGTCTTTCATTGCACAAGATGAAGGGATGTCTGAATCCAATACGGAGACCCTAGAGAAAGCCTTAAGTCCTGGCCTCATCACGCCAGGAGGTCTCACATCCCTTTGACATGGAGGTAGGCGGAATTCAATGTTTCAAAAGGTGATGACGCCTGACTCCTCTTGAAAATTGATAGGAATCCCAGTCTCACTGTGGCAACTGGAAAGGAACCCTGGGTCTCCCGCCTCACATTGAGAAGCGTCCCTATTGCCCTGCCAAGCCTCGAAGAGATTCCTGAGGTGTCCCTCGTAACTAGACAGGAGTCCTGACGTCGCTGAACAAACATGAGTTTTGAAGGGCCATCCCCGCCGTACCTGGAGAATATACCCCAGGTTCGCGCCGCAACTCGAGAGAAACCATGAGACTGTCTTCTCGCCGCGAGATGAGGCTTGATTCCCCTGCATTGCATGCAGAGCAATCCCGTGTTCCCCATCAAATACGTAAGGAGCCATTACTTGCTTGATGGAATTCCAGAGAGTCCCCAAGAACACTGTCTCAAGTCCAGAGGGACCCTGATGTCACTGCAGCAATGGGAAATAGCTTCGTGTATCCCAAATCAACTCGAGATGAGTCCCTATTCCACTGCATTGGCTTCAGAGCCATCCCGTGTTCCGCATCAAACACGACAAGTGGGTTGGCTTCCTTTAGGCAACTGCAGAGATTCCCCGAGAACACTGTCCCAAGTCTAGAAGAGCACCAAGTTCAGCACAGCAACTCGAGGAAAGCTCCATGTACCCCAAATCATCTTGAAATGAGAGCTGATTCCCTGGCTTCCACTCAAGAGGTATGCCACCATTCCACAAGCACAACCAGAGGAGGTGTCTCTCAGCAGTAAGTATGTGGGAGGGACCCTGAGTTTGCTGCCTCAAGTGGAATTGACCCTGAGATGCCCTGACTCGAAAGAAGGTCCGATTTCCCTACAGTGGCTTGAATGCAGGCTCATCTTTCATCTCACAGGATGAAGGGATGTGTGAATCCCCTATGGAGAGCATAGAGAAAGTCCTAGGTCCCCGCCTCTTATCGACAGGAGGCCTCACATCCCGTTGACACCTCGAGAGGCATGCAGAATTCAATGATTCAAAAGGTGATGATGCCTGACTCCTCTTGAAAATTGGTAGGAATCCCAATATCCCTATGGCAACTGGAAAGGGACCCTGGGTCTCCCTCCTCACCTCGAGAAGTGTGCTGATTGCCCTGCCAAGCCTCAAGGAGATTCCTGTGTCCCTCATAACTAGACAGGAGTCCTCAAATTGTCCAAGAACACTAGAGCAAACAAGCCCATTCATAACTGGTAAAGATTGAAATAGACACCTGGCCACGGAGGGTATACTGATAGTAAACTCTCCTACAGAAACATACTCAAGATACTGGTGGGATGCATGCACAGCCCCCTTTGGAAGACAGTCTGACAGTTGTTTCAGTAACCACATGGGACAAGCACTGAATTCCATACATGACAAGTGGTGGAAGCCAGGTATCTTACCATTGGAAAGGTAAGTTATGGATAAACAAAAGGAAAGGTTACAAGATTCATGGAGACATCATCACAAATTACCTTCAACTGAATATATAAGCTGGAATACATGTATATATTTCCAAATATTGTCAGCTGAGCATATTTAGCTCCTACATGTATGTTTTAAATATCACTCTATAATGAAAAAGAACAGGAAATGTCCCTGGTGGCCCAGTGGTAAAGGATCTGCCTACCAATGCAGGGAACACTGGTTCAACCCCTGGTCCTAGAGGATTCCACATGCCCAGGGGCAACTAAGCCCCCGTACAACTATTGAAGTACTTGCATGCTCCAGAGCCCAAGTTCTGCAACCAGAGAAAGCGCTGCAATGAGAAGCCATGGCAAGTCAACTAGAGGGTAGCCTCTGCTCACTACAACTAGGCATCTAGCTACAAAGACCCAGCATTGTCAAAAATAATTCAGTGTTTAAAAAAAAGGACAGAAATTCTTTGAATAAACGATTGAGACTAGGGGCGAGACAGTAAATATATAAGCTAGGATAATCTTAAAGTATGAGGAAGTAAAGAAAGTAAAGACAACTATCAAGCTGTCCAAGCTGATAAAAATGAATGATTACACAGTTTTATCTGTATACACTAGCAAATAATAATCTGAAAAGGAATTTAAAAAAACAATTTCCTTTTGATAGTGTCAACATTAATAAAATATTTTGCCATGGGTGTAATGAGGATGACAAGACTGGCACATTGGAAATTATACACGATTGCTGAAAAATATCCTGAATACATGCACAGATATTCCATAGCGATGGAAAGACTTAAGATGGCAATACCATGGAATGCATCTTCAATCTGAAATGAAGATTCAATATGAATTACAAAAGACTGAAAGGTCATTGCTGAACCACAAAAGGCGCCAGGATTTTTGGCCTCCAGAGGAGAAGAATTCAATCCAGGGCCAGTTGACAAAGCTTGATCGCTCAGAGCTTTTGTGTCATAAAGTTTTATTAAAGTATAAAAGAGATAGAGAAAGCGGCTGACATAGACATCAGACGGGGGCAGTAAGAGTACCCCCTGCTAGTCTTTAGGCAGATGTTATACAGCCACTAGCAGTCTGCTAATGAAAGAAAGGCAATATCTCAGAGAATGACACCAGGCCCCTCACCCACAACATGCATTGAGATAATATTGGCAGCAGGTGAGTCATCCCGGGCCATAGAATGATTGACATGAATTTTGAAGAAAGGCAGATTTCCAAGCAAATATATCATTTCATTAACATAGATTAGGAGAACAGGTATGAGTAAAACATATTGGTTTGTCAAGTCGGTTCTGAGCCTTTAGGGGGAACCGACCTGAAGACAGAGTCTAGCAGAAATACGTAGTATATTAACATAGCTTAAGACAAACCTTTCCTTAAGACAAAATGCATTGCTTAGCTGAAGGTTTGAGAAAAGTTAAGTTCAGGTGGAGCCAGGAGTCGTCATAGCAACACAAAATTTTAAGAGAAACCTCTTAAATTTGTATTGAGAAGGGGAAAAAATGTAGCACTCGTTTCGTTCCTCCAGCTGCTTGAGAGATGAAAAAACGTCTGACACTTGCAGCCTATTCCCTCTGTCTGGAGACCCCTGGCCTTCCTGCCTATTACCCTCTCCAGGCCTTTAGGAAGCAATATACAAGCTGACCCTAACATACACGTGGAATAACAAGGGACTCCAAAGAATCCAAACAATCACATGAGTCTGCAGTTCAAAGGTCCTATGGTATGCTGTGCTAAGTCGCTTCAATCACGTCTGACTGTCAGAGCCCACCAGGCTCCTCTGTCCATGGGAATTTTCCAGGCAAGAATACTGGAGTGGGCTGGGTGCCCTCCTCCAGGGGATCTTCCCAACCCAGGGATAGGATTCCTGCATTGGCAGGTAGGTTCTTTACCACTAGCACCACCTGGGGAAAAAGTGCCTAAAGGAGATCATGGAAACCCATTTAGGAAAAGGGACTCAGAGGAAAGACAGTGAGGGAAGGAAACTCTTAATCACACTCAGAGAAGCCCAGCAGGTAGTTCTGCAGGTGGAAGAGGAGGAGGAAGCATGCTGGAGCTGTGTAGAAGATGAAAGAGGGAACTAAAGCAGGGGCCCCCAACCTCTAGGATCTAATGCCTGATGATCTGAGGTGGAGCTGGTGAAATAATAATAGAAATAAGAGTTTGATCACTCAGCCATGTCCAGCCCTTGGTAGCCCACCAGGCTCCTCAGTCCATTGAATTCTTCAGGCAAGAATACTGGAGTGGGCTGTCATTTCCTTCTCCAGGGGATTTCCCTGACCCAGGGATTAAACCCGGGTCTCCCTCATTGCAGGCAGACTCTTTACCAACTGAGCCTCCAGGGAACAGAAACAGAAATAGAGTGCACAATAAATGGACTGCACTTGAAACATCCCAAAACCTTGCCCCACCCCTGTCTGTCAAAAAATTGTCTTCCAAAAAAACTCCCAAGGTCAAGGAAGGAACTTCAAGTGTACTCAGCTGTCCTAGATTGCTGGTTTAGGCAGATGCTGAAGTGGGGATGTCCCAAGAGGTAGACCCTACCTTGTGTGGAGTCTGCAATAGACCTCTGATAGCCTTGGTGATGATCAGAGAGATTTGTTTCATTTTTTAAAAATATCCTTGTGGGTACCAACTGGGACCATCACTGTTCTAATATACCTCATAGTGTTGCTGACACTACAGATACAATTGTGTGACATTGAACTTATTCAATAAAAATGATGAAGCATCTGCCCTGTGCCCAGCACTTTCCAAGGGCTGGGAAGTACAATGAAAATACTCCATAAGATGCACAGCTGGTAGGCACATTCTTTCAAAAAGCCTTTTTCATTTCCACCAATAGTTTATTCTCAATGTCAACCCTTGCCACTTAATGACCATGCTGGGTAGGAAGCTCATTAAAAACCCAGGAGCCAGTGTTCCTGGAAGGATATCCCATTCTCCCTTGGACAGTCCTCCGCCCTCTCCGACTCTCAGTTTCCTCATCTGCGAAATCATGGACAACTGACTATAATTCATCACCGGAACCCAAGCCTATTGAGGGGGAGGGGAAATATTACTCCAAGGCCTGGATGATAGACCAGATTGAAAGAAAAATATGCCATTTCTGGTTTTCAGTCAAACAGACAAATACAATGAAGAAAGGAGTCCCTGGCCCTGTGGGATTTGCCTAGGGGTCTAGTCTGGGAAATTCTTACACATCAGGAGATGGCTCTGAGCTGGATTTCCACAAACAAGAACATCCATGCAAAGGACAAGCCTGCAGAGCTCTGTGCCCATTGGTCACAAGAGACTGCCTCCCGATGGCCAGCAGCATTTACAAGTGACCTCCTAAGACCTTCACCAAACTCCTGGGGCACCTCTGGCTTTTCTGTTTCCCTCACTTTTCTGACCCTTTTCTTTAAAAAACGCACATTTCTTCATAGAATGCCACAGTGGAAGGAAAATAGGCCTTCAAGTTTGAGGCCTCAATTTGCAGAAAACTTGGAGCTGCTTGTTTTTTTTTTTTTTTTAATTAAAGCACCACATAAATTAAAAATTTTACACGTTCTAATTATTCAGTTCCAAAACACCAAACTTATTGCACAGGGTCCCCATGGAAAGGCCCCCTCTCAGCAGGACAGCCACAGATTCCCCCATGAAAGGGCAGCAAGGTGCCCTCCTCCCTTCTCTCCTGCCTGGGTGGCCACCAGGTTTTTAAATACATGCACCCTACTAAGTTTCTAGGATGCAATTCGTGGACTCTTCCCTTTCCTGTCCCAGCAGGTGGTCAAGGGCCTGCTGGCCTGCAAAGTGCTGGAAGCAGGGCTGGGTCAGCCGGCCAGACTAAGGGTTGTGGAGTCCCAGCTGGTGAAATTACCAGGCAGGATAAATCCCTTGGACTTCCAGCAGGCACTACGCTACATGGGAAAATTGATAGATATAACCGGCCTGGAGCCTCAGGGTGGGACCTAAAGTTCAATTTTGTTTTCTCCAATGTTAAATGATACAAGCAAGGGCCTTTGAGACTGTTGTTTTCTTTTCTAAGCCCAAAGACTCCTTCAGTTACTAATGTAGGTATCCTAGAAACTATGTGACATCCATGAAAATCTGATATGTCCTGGTAAAATGCTGTCAGTTATAATTCTAGTTATCATATTAAAGTGTTTCAAGTCACAGCAGTGACTATTTTGTCACTTTTTTGGTCAATTTTTATTTTGTCAATTTTGTCAATTTTTATTTTGTCAATTTTTATCTAATCAGGTTTTAAACATGCCTTCCATGGTTTCACACTGATGCCTTTGCAAAAATACTGCTACCTCAAGATACATGGAAAAGACTTTCCTGAGCTTACCCATAAACAACGCTTTTTGTTTGTTATCTGGTAAGCTGGTACCAGACTGGAATTTAGTCTACTCTCTAGGTTAAGAGAACACAGCTTTCTTAGAATGCAGCTTTCAATCACAGATGATGAATTTATTTACCTTTCAGTGATTTATATTTGTTTTTATCATCTGTTTTTTTTTTTTTTTACTTCCGTAAAATAAATAAGCATTATTTAAGTACGGTACATGTAGGATGGACCAAGATTTCCCCACTCCTGCAAATTCCCTTAAGCCCTCAGATTCTTCTCTTGGGACCAAGGTCTCACTTTCCTCCAGAGGGACAATCCAAGCTTTTTATCAGCTAGCTGATCTGCCCCTGATATCAGAGTCAATTTGAGCATGAGTTGGTCTATAATTTAGGCATGAAACTGTGATTACATAAAAGAAAGATGACTTTTTGATGGAGGATGTCCATGATATTCCTTGAACTTCAGAGAAAATTGGTTAAAATGAAACTTTTTTCCCTTGGAAACTGCAAAGGCAGTTCTTTTAGCATATGCGATTGAAAACATCTAGGTTGTTAGCTCAGTTTTCATTCCAGTCTCAAAGAAAGGCAATGACAAAGAATGCTCAAACTGTCACACAACTGGACTCATCTCACATGCTAGTAAAGTAACACTCAAAATTCTCCAAGCCAGGCTTCAGCAATATGTCAACCGTGAAATTCCAAATGTTCAAGATGGATTTAGAAAAGGCAGAGGAACCAGAGATCAAATTGCCAAAATCCACTGGATAATTGAAAAAGCAAGAGAGTTCCAGAAAAACACTTATTTCTGCTTTGTTGACTATGCCAAAGCCTTTGACTGTGTGTATCACAATAAACTGGGGAAAATTCTGAAAGAGATAAGAATACCAGATCACCTGACCTGCCTCTTGAAAGACCTATATGCAGGTCAGGAAGAAACAGAACTGGACCTGGACCAACAGACTGGTTCTAAATAGGAAAAGGAATATGTCAAGGCTGTATATTGGCACCCTGCTTATTTAACTTATATCTGCTTATATATAGGGCATCGTGAGAAATGCTGCACTGGATGAAGCACAAACTGGAATCAAGATTGCTGGGAGAAATATCAATAACCTCAGATATGCAGATGACACCACCCTGATGGCAGAAAGTGAAGAACTAAAGAGCCTCTTGATGAAAGAGAAAGAGGAGAGTGAAATAGGTAGCTTAATGCTCAGCGTTCAGACAACTAAGATCATTGCATCCAGTCTCATCACTTCTTGGCAAATAGATGAGAAAACAGTGGAAACAGTGGCAGATTTTATTTTTCGGGGCTCGGAAATCATTGCAGATGGTGACTGCAGCCATGAAATTAAAAGATGCTTACGACTTGGAAGGAAAGTGATAACCAAACTAGACAGCATATTAAAAAGCTGAGACATTGCTTTGCCAACAAAGATCCGTCTAGTCAAGGCTAAGGTTTTTCCATGTCATGTATGGATGTGAAAGATGGACTATAAAGAAAGTTGACAGCCAAAGATTTGATGCTTTTGCACTGTGGTGCTGAAGAAGATGCTTGAAGTTTGCTTAGACTATAAGAGGACCCAACCACTCCATCCTAAAGGAAATCAGGTCTGAATATACATTGGAAAGACTAATATTGAACCTGAAACTCCAATACTTTGGCCACTAGATGTGAAGAGCTGACTCATTTGGAAGTTGCTTTGATTTGCCTGTGAGTGTGGGCGCCCTACCTGGGCACAGGGCCTCAGGGGCCATTGCCACTGAATCATGACCTCCACGCAAGCACATTCCAGCTGTGTGACACTCAGCATGCAGGAGACTGGGAAAGCTATCTTCCTTGGAGGAAGGAAAGTCATACACAGAGTGTGTTTTCAGGCCTCTATTTGCAGCAAGTGTTTTGCTTCTCAGATGTCAGACCTGCAGGCCTGCCCCAAGGACCTCAATTCCAGAGTCAGGGCCATGTGTCTCCCTGCACATTCCGAGCCTTGCAAACACATTCCTGGGTCAGAGAGGTGCTTCCCATGAGGAAGAAGGCTGCGGGAGTGTGTCTGAGGGGGCCAGGTGGCATGCTGGGGTCACCTGGTTGAGGGCACCTTGCACATCCATTGGGCCCCAGGAGAGCAGTTATGGACTCGCCCCTTGCTTGAGATATCCCAAAGCAAGGAGCAATGCTAGCTGTATCAGAAGGAGGAAAACAGCAATGGGATGGATTTTCAAGCAGTTGCTAGGTCACACTGTGTTAGGGTTCCCCAGGAGACATGTGAGAATTTTGGCCCCTAGGCCCGGTATCTAGGGGTGTGCACAGGGTGTTTTCCCCACAGGATCCAAAATGTTCCAGACAGACCTAGGCTCAATAGCTGTTGCTAGGCTGCACCGCTTTAGGCACACCGAGAGAAGCAGGCACACTGTGGCCCCGAGGTCCGGTATGCAGGTTCACATATGGGGTGTGTCCCCGTAGGAGCCAAGAATTTTCCTGACAGTCCTAGGCTCCCTAGAGCACTCAGGTCTGCTCAGAGGACCGAAGTTCCAGAGGCAGGGTCGTGTATCTCCCCTTCCCTTTGTGATCCTTGCAAAGACATTCCAAGCTGATAGTGGTACTACCCATGAAGAAGCAAGCAGTGGGAGTATATTTGACATGACTGGGTGCCTTGATGGGCTCAGCTCCTCAAGGGGGCCTTTCCTCTCAAAGTAGGCCCCATGTCCGCTTGAGGACGGGGTTGGGCCCTCTTCCCTCCACACTGCCAAAGGGTGGAACAAAGCTAGGTGTCAGAGGTAAGAAAGGAGCAATTGGATGGATTTTCAAGCTCTCACTAGGCTGTACTGCTTCAAGGCCCACTCGAGCAAAACAGGCGCCCTGTGGCCCCTAGGTCGGGTATGCAGGTTCACACACAGGGTGTGTTCCCGTCAAAGCCAAGAATTTTCTGACAGACCTAGGCTCACTAGAATTGTCCTACAGAGCAAAGGGGATGGAAGAGATGTGTGGAGGTGGGTCTGCCTTCCCCTGTGAGTGTGGGGCTACTCCCTATGGCCCCAAGTTGAGGGATAACTGCAACTAAGAAAGGAACTCCAAGAAGGAACTCCAAGAAGCGCTTTTCCAGGAGGCTTGGACAGGGAGTCCGCAGGATGCAGGGAAAGGGAGCCTTCTTCAGGGAAGAAGAGGCAGCCACTCGGGGTGTGTTTGCAAGCCTCTTTGGAAGGCACAGTTTCGCTGATACAATTGAATTCCAGTTCTGCTCAGAGGACTGAAATTTCAGAGGCAGGGCCATGTATCTCCCCTTCCCTTTTCAATCCTTGCAAAGACATTCCTAGCTGATAGTGATACTGCCCATGAGGAAGTAAGCAGCTGGAGTGTGTTTGACATGACTGGGTGCCTTCCTGGGCTCAGCTCCTCAAGGGGACTTTCTACTCAAAGTAGGCCCATTGCCTACTTGGGGAGAGGGTATGGAAGGTTTGCTTCCAAATGGCGAAAAGGTGGAGCAAATCTAGCTTTGTCAGAGGTACGTAAAGTGCAATTTAATGGATTTTCAAGCTGTTGCCAGGCAACACCGCTTCAGGGTCCCCTCTCCCAGAAGAAAACAGGCGCCCTGTGGCCCCTAGGTCTGGTATGCAGATTCACACACAGGATGTGTCCCCACAGGAGCCAAGAGTTTTCCTACCAGGCCTAGGCTTACTAGAGCTCTACTATAGAGCAAAGGGGATGGAACAGAAGTGTGGATGTGACTTTGCCTTTACCTTTGACTGTGAGGCCCCTCCATAAGGTCCCAGGCGAAATTGCCCTCGCCCTTGCCCTAACCCTAACCCCAACACGACACCCTAACCCTAACCAACACCGTAACCCTATCCCAGAACCTAACACCAACCCGACCCCCTAACCCTAACCTGACACACTAACCCTAACGCATCATCCCAACCCTAACCTGACACCTTCACCCCTCAGCCCTCACCCTCACCCACACCCCTAACTTCTAACCCCTAAGCCACAATGTAACCCACACCCTAATCCACACCCTTAACCTAACCCACACCCTCCCCCCCACCCTACTCACACCCTCAACCCTAGACTTAACCTGCATCATCTTCAATTTCAGCACTTCTCATGCATCACAAAAGACAAGGGAGTCATATTTCAAACGTGAATCCAAGACCCATTAACCACATAACAGGAATATAAACACTGTGAACACATCATTTAAATCACTTGCACCACCAAATACCTCTCCACCACATATCATATCAATAACAGTGGAACTCATGTATGCCATACATATTGTAACATAGCAATCTAATACCCAACAGTAATCTGGGTAATTATATACACAAGATATATTTAAACCAAAAATATTTAAACAAATTCCAGTTTTTACGATGGTTTTAATCCTCGCAAAAGTAGGATTAACAGCATGTTTTTCCACTAGGATCCAAAGCATTGAGCAAAATTGCCGAGGTCCAGCCCCAGCAGGACCAGGAATACCCAAGGGATGAGTGGCGTCAGCGAGGAAGAAGACAGACAGAAGACACACAGATGTTGCATAGAAGAGGTAGCTTTTTTTTTAATTTTTAGGATAGCTCAGTATTTTTTTTTTTAATTTTATTTTATTAGTTGGAGGCCAATTACTTCACAACATTTCAGTGGGTTTTGTCATACATTGACACGAATCAGCCATAGAGTTAGACGTATTCCCCATCCCGATCCCCCCTCCCACCTCCCTCTCCACCCGACTCCTCTGGGTCCTCCCAGTGCACCAGGCCCGAGCACTCGTCTCATGCATCTCACCTGGGCTAGTGATCTCTTTCACCATAGATAAAATACATGCTGTTCTTTTGAAACATCCCACCCTCACCTTCTCCCACAGAGTCCAAAAGTCTGTTCTGTACTTCTGTGTCTCTTTTTCTGTTTTGCATATAGGGTTATCATTACCATCTTTCTAAATTCCATATATATGTGTTAGTATGCTGTAATGTTCTTTACTTTTCTGGCTTACTTCACTCTGAATAATGGGCTCCAGTTTCATCCATCTCATTAGAACTGATTCAAATGAATTCTTTTTAACGGCTGAGTAATATTCCATGGTGTATATGTACCACAGCTTCCTTATCCATTCATCTGCTGATGGGCATCTAGACTGCTTCCATGTCCTGGCTATTATAAACAGTGCTGCGATGAACAATGGGGTGCACGTGTCTCTTTCAGATCTGGTTTCCGTGGTGTGTATGCCCAGAAGTGGTATTGCTGGGTCAAATGGCAGTTCTATTTCCAGTTTTTTAAGAAATCTCCACACTGTTTTCCATAGTGGCTGTACTAGTTTGCATTCCCACCAACAGTGTAAGAGGGTTCCCTTTTCTCCACACCCACTCCAGCATTTATTGCTTGTAGACTTTTGGATAGCAGCCATCCTGACTGGCGTGTAATGGCACCTCATTGTGGTTTTGATTTGCATTTCTCTAATAATGAGTGATGTTGAGCATCTTTTCATGTGTTTGTTAGCCATCTGTATGTCTTCTTTGGAGAAATGTCTGTTTAGTTCTTTGGCCCATTTTTTGATTGGGTCATTTATTTTTCTGGAATTGAGCTTCAGGAGTTTCTTGTATATTTTTGAGATTAATCCTTTGTCTGTTTCTTCATTTGCTATTATTTTCTCCCAATCTGAGGTCTGTCTTTTCACCTTACTTATAGTTTCCTTTGTAGTGCAGAAGCTTTTAAGTTTCATTAGGTCCCATTTGTTTATTTTTGCTTTTATTTCCAATATTCTGGGAGGTGGGTCATAGAGGACCCTGCTGTGATTCATGTCGGAGAGTGTTTTGCCTAAGTTCTCCTCTAGGAGTTTTATAGTTTCTGGTCTTACATTTAGATCTTTAATCCATTTTGAGTTTATTTTTGTGTGTGGTGTTAGAAAGTGTTCTAGTTTCATTCTTTTACAGGTGGTTGACCAGTTTTCCCAGCACCACTTGTTAAAGCAGTTGTCTTTTTTCCATTGTATATCCTTGCCTCCTTTGTCAAAGATAAGGTGTTCATAGGTTCGTGGATTTATCTCTAGGCTTTCTATTCTGTTCCATTGATCTATATTTCTGTCTTTGTGCCAGTACCATACTGTCTTGATGACTGTGGCTTTGTAGTAGAGACTGAAGTCAGACAGGTTGATTCCTCCAGTTCCATTCTTCTTTCTCAAGATTACTTTGGCTATTCGTGGTTTTCTGTATTTCCATACAAATTGTGAAATTATTTGTTCTAGTTCTGTGAAAAATACCGTTGGTAGTTTGATAGGGATTGCATTGAATCTATAGATTGCTTTGGGTAGAATAGCCATTTTGACAATATTGATTCTTCCAATCCATGAACACGGTATGTTCCTCCATCTGTTTGTGTCCTCTTTGATTTCTTTCATCAGTGTTTTATAGTTTTCTATGTACAGGTCTTTTGTTTCTTTAGGTAGATATACTCCTAAGTATTTTATTCTTTTTGTTGCAATGGAGAATGGTATTGTTTCCTTAATTTCTCTTTCTGTTTTTTCATTGTTAGTATATAGGAATGCAAGGGATTTCTGTGTGTTAATTTTATATCCTGCAACTTTACTATATTCATTGGTTAGCTCTAGTAATTTTCTGGAAGAGTATTTAGGGTTTTCTATGTAGAGGATCATGTCAACTGCAAACAACGAGAGTTTCACTTCTTCTTTTCCTATCTGGATTCCTTTTACTTCTTTTTCTGCTCTGATTGCTGTGGCCAAAACTTCCAAGACTATGTTGAATAATAGTGGTGAGAGTGGGCACCCTTGTCTTGTTCCTGATTTCAGGGGAAATGCTTTCAATTTTTCACCATTGAGGGTGATGCTTGCTGTGGGTTTGTCATATATAGCTTTTATTATGTTGAGGTATGTTCCCTCTATTCCTGCTTTCTGGAGAGTTTTAATCATAAATGAGTGTTGAATTTTGTCAAAGGCTTTCTCTGCATCTATTGAGATAATCATATGGTTTTTATCTTTCAATTTGTTAATGTGGTGTATTACATTGATTGATTTGCAGATATTGAAGAATCCTTGCATTCCTGGGATAAAGCCCACTTGGTCATGGTGTATGATTTTTTTAAGATGTTGTTGGATTCTATTTGCTAGAATTTTGCTAAGGATTTTTGCATCTATGTTCATCAGTGATATTGGCCTGTAGTTTTCTTTTTTTGTGGCATCTTTGTGTGGTTTTGGAATTAGGGTGATGGTGGCCTCATAGAATGAGTTTGGAAGTTTACCTTCTTCTGCAATTTTCTGGAAGAGTTTGAGTAAGATAGGTGTTAGCTCTTCTCTAAATTTTTGGTAGAATTCAGCTGTGAAGCCATCTGGTACTGGGCTTTTGTTTCCTGGAAGATTTTTGATTACAGTTTCGATTTCCTTGCTTGTGATGGGTCTGTTAAGATCTTCTATTTCTTCCTGGTTCAGTTTTGGAAAGTTATACTTTTCTAAAATTTGTCCATTTCATCCAAGTTGTCAAATTTATTGGCATAGAGCTGCTGGTAGTAGTCTCTTATGATCCTTTGTATTTCAGTGTTGTCTGTTGTGATCTCACCCTTTTCATTTCTTATTTTGTTAATTTGGTTCTTCTCTCTTTGTTTCTTAATGAGTCTTGCTAATGGTTTGTCAATTTTGTTTATTTTTTCAAAAAACCAGCTTTTAGCTTTGTTGATTTTTGCTATGGTCTCTTTAGTTTCTTTTGCATTTATTTCTGCCCTAATTTTTAAGATTTCTTTTCTTCTGCTAACCCTGGGGTTTTTCATTTCTTCCTTCTCTAATTGCTTTAGGTGTAGAGTTAGGTTATTTATTTGGCTTTTTTCTTGTTTCTTGATGTAAGCCTGTAATGCTATGAACCTTCCCCTTAGCACTGCTTTTACAGTGTCCCATAGGTTTTGGGTTGTTGTGTTTTCATTTTCATTCATTTCTATACATATTTTGATTTCTTTTTTGATTTCTTCTATGATTTTTTGGTTATTCAGAAGCGTGTTATTTAGCCTCCATATGTTTGAATTTTTAACAATTTTTTTTCCTGTAATTGAGATCTAATCTTACTGCACTGTGGTCAGAAAAGATGACTGGGATGATTTCAATTTTTCTGAATTTTCCAAGACCAGATTTATGGCCCAGGATGTGATCTATTCTGGAGAATGTTCCGTGTGGACTTGAGAAAAAGGTGAAATTGATTGTTTGGGAGTGAAATGTCCTATAGATATCAATTAGGTCTAGCTGGTCCATTGTATCATTTAAGGTTTGTGTTTCCTTTTTGATTTTCTGTTTAGTTGATCTATCCATAGTTGTGAGTGGGGTATTAAAGTCTCCCACTATTATTGTGTTACTATTCATTTCCTCTTTCATACTCATTAGCGTTTGCCGTACATATTGCGGTGCTCCTATGTTGGGTGCATATATATTTATAATTGTTATATCTTCTTCTTGGATTGATCCTTTGATCATTATGTAGTGTCCTTCTTTGTCTCTTTTCACATCCTTTATTTGAAAGTCTATTTTATCTGATATGAGTATTGTGACTCCTGCTTTCTTTTGGTCTCCATTTGCGTGAAATATTTTTTTCCAGCCCTTCACTTTTAGTCTGTATGTGTCTCTGGTTTTGAGGTGGGTCTCTTGTAGACAGCATATATAAGGGTCTTGTTTTTGTATCCATTCAGCCAATCTTTGTCTTTTGGTTGGGGCATTCAACCCATTTACATTTAAGGTAATTATTGATAGGTGTGGTCCCGTTGCCATTTACTTTGTTGTTTTGGGTTCATGTTTATACAACATTTCTGCATTTCCTGTCTAGAGAAGGTCCTTTAGCATTTGTTGAAGAGCTGGTTTGGTGGTGCTGAATTCTCTCAGCTTTTGCTTGTCTGTAAAGCTTTTGATTTCTCCTTCATATCTGAATGAGATCCTTGCTGGGTACAGTAATCTAGGTTGTAGATTATTTTCTTTCATTACTTTCATTATGTCCTGCCATTCCCTTCTGGCCTGGAGGTTTCTATTGGTAGATCAGCTGTTATCCTTATGGGAATTCCTTTGTGTGTTATTTGTTGTTTCTCCCTTGCTGCTTTTAGTATTTGTTCTTTGTGTTTGATCTTTGTTAATTTGATTAATATGTGTCTTGGAGTGTTTTGCCTTGGGTTTATCCTGTTTGGCACTCTCTGGGTTTCTTGGACTTGGGTGGCTATTTCCTTCCCCATTTTAGGGAAGTTTTCAGCTATTATCTCCTCGAGTATTTTCTCATGGCCTTTCTTTTTGTCTTCTTCTTCTGGGACTCCTATGATTCGAATGTTGGGGCGTTTCACATTGTCCCAGAGGTCCCTGAGGTTGTCCTCATTTCTTTTGATCATTTTTTCTTTTTTCCTCTCTGCTTCATTTATTTCCACTATTCTATTGTCTACCTCACTTACCCTATCTTCTGTCTCCGTTATTCTACTCTTGGTTCGCTCCAAAGTGTTTTTGATCTCATTCATTGCATTATTCATTTTTAATTGACTCTCTTTTATTTCTTCTAGGTCTTTGTTAAGCATTTCCTGCATCTTTTCAATCTTTGTCTCCAGGCTATTTATCTGTAACTCCATTTTGTTTTCAAGATTTGGATCATTTTTATTATCATTATTCTAAATGGTTTTTCAGATAGATTCCCTTTCTCCTCCTCTTTTGTTTGACTTGGTGGGCACTTGTCATATTCCTTTACCTGTTGGGTATTGCACTGTTCTTGCACTAGTGCACATGGAAAGTATTAGGTTCGGTTTCTAAGTGAGAAACTAATGGCTACATTCACAGCTGGCCACTGAGGTACTTAATGGGAGAGGCGAACCCAGCTCTGCCAAGCAGTAGCCAACATGAAATCAGCTATTGTTATTGTAGCCAAGTTCCTTGAATTTGTAGTGTTATTTGCTGTGTTCTTCAAGAAGATGCCTTCGCCCTGCCAGTAAGACATATTTCCATAACACATAGCCATGCACTCAATCGATGTGCATCCTCCAGTAAAGCCCAGCCCCGATGTCTTAGAGGAGCCTCTCTGCCCATTGTCATAAGCCAGTCTAATTTTGTGTGAGACCGTGAAAACTCAATGTCTTTATTATGCTTGTGCTTCAGACGGGAGGTCTGAGAAGGCACTTCTGAAGGTTTATTCCTACCAGTCATTGTCATTTTTATCGAGTCTTTAGTTTTTATTTTGTTGTTGTTGTTTTATTTATTAGTTCTACCAGTTTCTTGCTACCAACCCGTCTCCCTCCACCCTCGTGCACACACGATCAGTCATGGAATCACGTGGACTTCAGCCCGCCAGACTCCTCTGTCCATGGATTTTCCAGGCAAAAATACTGGAGTGGGTTGTCATTTCCTTCTCCATGTACGGAGTCTTTAAAGATTCCGTCACTGAGGTGTTGCTTCTCCACTTGTACATGCCCTTTCTCCCTAAGTGCAGTAGAAGTCATCCCCACTTCCCAACATGTCTGTCTTCCGACCTCTGCAGAATGTATTGCTTGATCTCACCACAGCGTCAGGATATTCTAGAAAGCCTTCTGATTGCAGTCTCTTCAGGAGGTTACAAGTGCTTCAAACCTCAGGATTTTACAAAGCACTTTTTACAACCTCAGCTGAAAGGGAAGCCAACACTCAGTGAAAGTCACAGGCTTCCATGGCCTGGACTTGATTATGGGTTGTGCTTTCATAATCATCGTGTTTCATATACCAACTAAGATGTCACTGAGAATTTTTTTTTTCTCATCTTTCTATCTTTCATGCTTATTTAGATATATTATGGGTTTTCATATATACCTTCCGTTAGGGATGAGGGTCTTATGTCAGTACAACTTACAGCAATTGACTTCCAGTTAGCTGTGTTAGGACAGGAAAAAGAATGACCAGCTGCTGGATTCTTAAGATTATGTACGAAAACATTATTCATTTTCCTGTGTGCAGTCATCCAATACTAACTTTGTGAAGTAGGCATTCAGAAAAATCACAAAACCGCCTAACTACTAGGCGGTATCCCATGCAAGTACTGACCAGGCCCGGCCCTACTCAATTTCCCAGATCAGAGGAGATAGAGCACGTTCAGTGTGCTATGGCCTTAGACCGAGGCGGCTGTCAGGTGCCCCAAGAGCTCCGCGTTGCGCCTCCCTTGCGTTCTGACCTGCTCTTCGGGCCTGGGGCCACAGCTCTCGAGCTGGCGCGCGCTGCACTTGAGCCGCACGACCCGCGACTGGACTCCGACCAACCAGGGCCGGCAGCTCGGGGGCCAGCGGAGGGCGCCACGGCCCCGCACACCACCAGCCCCGGCCAGCACCCGTCTGGCCCGGCCGGGGCCTGGCGTGCCTGCGGGACCTGGTGTGGGGGGAGGTGGGGTGGGTAGAGCAGCGAGGACATCTCGGTGCCCCCTCACTCCCTGCCCCCCACCATCCCGTTCGCTGCTCAGGGTGACGTGGCTCCAGACGAGCGGGGCTTCCGCCCGGGGCCACGGTCCACGGAGCCTCCTGCGGGCTTAGAGCAGCCCAGCCGGGGCCCCAGTCGCACGTCCTGCCCGCTGCGCAAACCCCCTGGAGCGCCTCAGCCCCGCCTTTTCGCCCTACCGAGACCCGCCCTGCCCCCACTCTGCCGGCCCAGCAAAAGTCTTTCCTGAGAGACCAGAGGAGCGAAAGCCAGGCACACGGACAGGCACTCGCACGCACCCACGCCAGGTGAGACAGAGGCAGAAAGAGACGAGGTTTCAGAGAGAGACTCGAAGACAGTTTGTGGGCAGGGGGGGACTCGGGCAGGATGTCGGGCAGCTGCAGAGGCCACCCGGCCCTGAGCAGCGAATGCGATGGGGGCAGGGGGAAGCCGCTGAGTAGGGGCGGGCCTGGAGAGGCCCAGGGTGAGAGGGCACCTGAGACCTCCTCGCTCCGCACCCCGCCCCCGTTCTCCCAACCCCCTGCACGCACGCCACGCCTGGGCGCTCTGACACTAGCTTCTCCGGAGTGTGGTCACCTGAATTTCTATCCTTGTGCTCAAATGAGTGATGACAGTGTATTGAACAGCTAGGTCATTTCCAAATAAATTAAGCTTAGTGTTTCACAGGACACCCGGACATGAATGCAGAGACCAGCACGGATGTATGGACACCAACCTTGGTAACTGGACAACCAATGGGAAATTACTGTCTGACTCAGGAGAGAGAAAGAAACCCAAACAGATGGAATGAAATGAACCGAAACACAAACTTTGCAACTCAAACCCTAATTCAATTACAAAAAAAAAAAAAAGAAAGAAAACAACACTATAACCATTTTAGAAAAACAATAGACTTCTCCATGACCTTTGGTCGGGTGAGGAGTTCTAGCACACGACAAAAAAAGCCACCTTTTCCAAATCATGAATATGTTAGTTCACCCATTGACTTTTACATTGAAATGTGTAACAAATAAACTTAAAATCATTGACTCACTACATAAGCATGGAAGTATTTTAAACATAAAATATGTTCTATAGTATTCAAGAAGCATTTGGCACATGTCTCACTGTATGAGACCCAAAACTGGAACTTAGTTGAAGAATCAGGATAGTCTAAAAATGAATCCCTAACTAAAAGGAATACACAGGATTATTGTAGATAAAAAAGGTTAAAGAAGAGAAACTAGAAATCAGTCAATAAATGTTTTAGGGGTTAGGTTAGAGTGACTAGCCTCTGTGTGAATTTTTAAATTTTTCATGTTTGCATCTTCCAAATTTTCCATGCTGAGAATAATACTTTCATATCAGTTTCAAAATCAGTCTCACACTAAAAACAGTAAGACTGGAATAAGAAATAAGAAATGCTTGGGGGAAAAAAAATGCTTGAACTAAAGGTGGTACTGATGAAATTATTTGCAGGGCAGCCAAGGAGTCACAGATGTAGAGAACAGACTTATGGACATGGGTAGGGGGGAGGAAGGAGAGGGTCAGATGAATGCAGAGTAACATGAAAATATATTACCATACGTAAAAACAGATGCCAATGAAATTTGCTGTATGACTCAGGGGACTCAAACCGGGGCTCTGCAACAAGCTAGGAGTGGAGTGGGGAGGGAAATGGGAGAGAGGTTCAGGAGGGAGGAGACATATGTATACCTGTGGCTCATTCATGCTGATGTTTGGCAACAAAATTCTGTAAAGCAACTATCCTTCAATTGAAAGAAAAAGTCATGTTTGGACTTACCAAAAAAGGTCTTGTGTACTTCTAGCATGGCCTTCTGTTTCATGCTGCCCCCCTTAACTCATTCTTCCATATCATTAAACAGACTAGTCAAGTTTTTGCCAAAAATATCTTGAGCTCCTGCATTATGCTGATCCACTGCCTTCTCACGATCCAGTTTAGAATGGAGACCAAAGAAACCTTTTGTCGTGTCTTCAAGTATTTGAGGCCACACTATGTGACTTTTAAAAATAAATGTGGATAAGACGGATATGACTAAAGCAATCTAATGACAATATCTGTGCTTCAGGAAAGATTTCTGCAGAGAACTAGTAAATTTTATATATAGTATGAGAAGAATTTTTTAAATGCATGCCAACGTTTATTTCTCCTCCGCTAGCCATGTGGACAAGGAAAACTGAGTTTACGAATCAATGTCCATAGTTATGCTCCCTCACCGATTTTTACCCAATATGTGTTACTCAGGCAGGAGACCCTGGTTCAGTTCCTGGGTCAGGAAGATCCGCTGGAGAAGGGATAGGCTACCCACTCCAGTAGTAGTGGGCTTTCCTTGTGGCTTAGTTGGTAAAGAATCATTCCTGTTTCACAAGACTAGCTCAACTCCTCTCAAAGCAAATACAGGATGGTAATAACTATGCAGGACAAAGCTGATTCTGTATATTTATAGTACTCACTCATGAGCTTGACAGAGGTACTAGATCTGTTACCACATTTCTTTTTCTAAGTAATATCCGCATGTGCAGGTGAAAGTGGCTCAGATCGTGCCTGACTCTTTGCGGCCCCATGGACTATAGAGTCCGTGGAATTCTCTAGGCCAGAATACTGGAGTGGGTAGCCTATCCCTTCTCCAGGGGATCTTCCTGACCCAGGACTGAAAGCGGGGTCTCCTGCGTTGCAGGCAGATTCTTTACCAACTGAGCTAGTAGGGCTTCCCTGGTCGTTCAGTTGCTAAAGAATATCTGCATAACTGTCTATCCACTTGGCATTAGCAATCTGTCTGTGAGAAGGGCCGGTCATAAGCAGCTTCTGTGAGAAAACAGAAGCATGTCTGTCTGACTTGCTTCTCCGTGGAGCTTTCAATGTTCTTGTGCTAGTGCACATGGCAAGTATTAGGTTCGTTTTCTAAGTGAGAAACTAATGGCTACATTCACAGCTGGCCACTGAGGTACTTAATGGGAGAGGCGAACCCAGCTCTGCCAAGCAGTAGCCAACATGAAATCAGCTATTGTCATTGTAGCCAAGTTCCTTGAATTTGTAGTGTTATTTGCTGTGTTCTTCAAGAAGATGCATTCACCCTGCCAGTAAGACATATTTCCATAACACATAGCCATGCACTCAATCGATGTGCATCCTCCAGTAAAGCCCAGCCCCGATGTCTTAGAGGAGCCTCTCTGCCCATTGTCATAAGCCAGTCTAATTTTGTGTGAGACCGTGAAAACTCAGTGTCTTTTTTACGCTTGTGCTTCTGACGGGAGGTCTGAGAAGGCACTTCTGAAGGTTTATTCCTGCCAGTCGTTGTCATATTTATCAAGTCTTTATTTTATATTTTTTCTTATTTTTTACTTCTACCAGTTTCTTGCTACCAACCCGTCTCCCTCCACCCTCGTGCACACACGATCAGTCATGGAGTCCCGTGGACTTCAGCCCGCCAGACTCCTCTGTCCATGGATTTTTCCAGGCAAGAATACTGGAGTGGGTTGCCATTTCCTTCTCCATGTATGGAGTCTTTAAAGATTCCGTCACTGAGGTGTTGCTTCTCAACTTGTATATGCCCTTTCTCCCTAAGTGCAGTAGAAGTCATCCCCACTTCCCAACATGTCTGTCTTCTGACCTCTGCAGAATGTATTGCTTGAGTTCACCACAGCGTCAGGATATTCTAGAAAGCCTTCTGAATGCAGTCTCTTCAGGAGGTTACAAGTGTTAAACCTCAGTATTTTACAAAGCACTTTTTACAACCTCAGCTGAAAGGGAAGTCAAGACTCAGTGAAAGTCACAGGCTTCCATGGCCTGGACTTGATTATGGGTTGTGCTTTCATAATCATCGTGTTTCATATATCAACTAAGATGTCACTCAGAATTTCTTTTTTCTCATCGTTCTATCTTTCATGTTTATTTAGATATACTATGGGTTTTCCTATATATCCTCCATTAGGGATGAAGTTCTTAAGTCAGTAGAACTTACTGCACCTGACTTCCAGTTAGCTGTGTTAGGACAGGAAAAAGAATGACCAGCTGCTGGATTCTTAAGGTTATGTGTGAAAACATTATTCGTTTTCCTGTGTGCAGTCATCCGATTCTAACTTTCTGAAGTAGGCATTCAGAAAAATCACAAAACCGCCTAACTACAAGGCGGTCTCCCATGCAAGTACTGACCAGGCCCGGCCCTACTCAATTTCCCAGATCAGAGGAGATAGGGCACGTTCAGGGTGTTATGGCCTTAGACCGAGGCGGCTGTCAGGCGCCCCAAGAGCTCTGCGTTGCGCCTCCCGTGCGTTCTGACCTGCCCTTCGGGCCTGGGGCCACAGCTCTCGAGCTGGCGCGCGCCGCACTTGAGCCGCACGACCCGCGACTGGGCTCCGACCAACCAGGGCCGGCAGCTCAGGGGCCAGCGGAGGGCGCCACGGCCCCGCACACCGCCAGCCCCGGCCAGCAACCGTCTGGCCCGGCCGGGTCCTGGCATACCTGCGGGACCTGGGGTGGGGGGAGGGGGGTGGGTAGAGCAGCGAGAACATCTCGGTGCCCCCTCACCCCCTGCCCCCCACCATCCCGTTCGCTGCTCAGGGTGACGTGCCTCCGGACTAGCGTGGCTTCGGCCCGGGGCCGCGGTCCCCGGAGCCTCCTGCGGGCTTAGAGGCAGCCCAGCCGGGGCCCCAGGCGCACATCCTGCCCGCTGAACAAACCCCCTGGAGCGCCTCAGCCCCGCCTTTTTGCCCTACCGAGACCGCCCTGCCCCCACTCTGTTGGCCCAGCACAAGTCTTTCCTGAGAGAGCAGGCAAGCGAAAGCCAGGCACACGGACAGGCACTCGCACGCACCCACGCCAGGTGAGACAGAGGCAGAAAGAGACGAGGGCTCAGAGAGAGACTCGAAGACAGCTTGTGGGCAGGCGGGGACTCGGGCAGGATGCCGGCCAGCTGCAGAGGACACCCGGCCCTGAGAAGCGAATGCGATGGGGGCAGGGGGAAGCCGCTGAGTAGGGGCAGGCCTGGAGAGGCCCAGGGTGCGAGGGCACCTGAGATCTCCTTGCTCCGCGCCCTGCCCCCGTCCTCGCAACCCCCTGCACGCACACCAGGCCGGGGCGCTCTGACACTAGCTTCTCCGGAGTTTGGTCACCTGAATTTCTATCCTTGTGCTCAAATGAGTGATGACAGTGTATTGAACAGCTAGGTCATTTCCAAATAAATTAAGCTTAGTGTTTCACAGGACACCCGGACATGAATGCAGAGACCAGCACGGATGCATGGACACCAACCTTGGTAACAGGACAACCAATGGGAAATTACTGTCTGACTCAGGAGAGAGAAAGAACCCCGAACAGATGGAATGAAATGAACAGAAACACAAACTTTGCAACTCAAACCCTAATTCAATTACAAAAAAAAAAAAAAAAAAAAAAAAAAAAAAAAAAAAAAAAAACCAAAAACACTATAACCATTTTAGAAAAACAATAGACTTCTCCATGACCTTTGGTCGGGTGAGGAGTTCTAGCACACGACAAAAAAAGCCACCTTTTCCAAATCTTGAATATGTTAGTTCACACATTGACTTACATTGAAATGTGTAACAAATAAACTTAAAATCATTGACTCACTACATAAGCCTGGAAGTATTTTAAACATAAAATATGTTCTATAGTATTCAGGAAGCATTTGGCACATGTCTCACTGTATGAGACCTAAAACTGGAAGTTAGTTGAAGAGTCAGGATAGTCTAAACATGATTCCCTAACTAAAAGGAATACACAGGATTATTGTAGATAAAAAAGGTTAAAGAAGAGAAACTAGAAATCAGTCAATACATGTTTTAGGGGTTAGCTCAGAGTGGCTAGCCTCTGCGTGACTTTTTAAATTTTCCATGTTGCAACTTCCAAATTTTCCATGCTGAAAATAATACTTTCATATCAGTTTCGAAATCAGTCTCACACTAAAGACAGTAAGACTGGAATAAGAAATAAGTAATGCTTGGGGGGAAAAAAATGCTTGAACTAAAGGTGGTACTGATGAAATTATTTGCAGGCCAGCAAAGGAGTCACAGATATAGAGAACAGACTTATGGACATGGGCAAGGGGGAGGAAGGAGAGGGTCAGATATATGCAGAGTAACATGAAAATATATTACCTTACGTAAAAACAGATGCCAATGAAATTTGCTGTATGACTCAGGGGACTAAAACCGGGGCTCTGCAACAAGCTAGGTGTGGAATGGGGAGGGAAATGGGAGAGAGGTTCAGGAGGGAGGAAACATATGTGTACCTGTGGCTCATTCATGCTGATGTTTGGCAACAAAATTCTGTAAAGCAACTATCTTTCAATTGACAGAAAAAGTCATGTTTGGACTTACCAAACAAGGTCTTGTGTAATTCTAGCATGGCCTTCTGTTTCGTGCTGCCACCCTTAACTCATTCTTCCGTATCATTAAACAGACTAGTCAAGTTTTTGCCAAAAATATCTTGAGCTCCTGCATTATGCTGATCCACTGCCTTCTCACGATCCAGTTTAGAATGGAGACCAAAGAAACCTTTTGTCATGTCTTCAAGTATTTGAGGCCACACTATGTGACTTTTAAAAATAAATGTGGATAAGACGGATATGACCAAAGCATTCTAATGACAATATCTGTGCTTCATTAAAGATTTCTGCAGAGAACTAGTAAATTTTATATATAGTATCAGAAGAAGATTTTAAATGCATGCCAACGATTATTTCTCCTTCGCTAGCCATCTGGACAAGGAAAACTGAGTTTACCAATCAATGTCCATAGTTATGCTCCCTCACCGATTTTTACCCAATATGTATTACTCAGGCAGGAGACCGTGGTTCAGTTCCTGGGTCAGCAAGATCCGCTGGAGAAGGGATAGGCTACCCACTCCAGTAGTAGTGGGCTTTCCTTGTGGCTCAGTTGGTAAAGAATCATTCCTCTTTCACAAGACTAGCTCAACTCCTCTCAAAGCAAATACAGGATGGTAATAACTATGCAGGACAAAGCTGATTCTGTATATTTAGAGTACTCACTCATGAGCTTGACAGAGGTACGAGATCTGTTACCACATTTCTTTTTCTAAGTAATATCCGCATGTGCAGGTGAAAGTGGCTCAGTTCATGCCTGACTCTTTGCGGCCCCATGGACTATAGAGTCTGTGGAATTCTCTAGGCCAGAATACTGGAGGGGTAGCCTATCCCTTCTCCAGGGGATCTTCCCGAACCAGGACTGAAAGCAGGGTCTCCTGCGTTGCAGGCAGATTCTTTAGCAACTGAGCTAGTAGGGCTTCCCTGGTGGCTCAATTGCTAAAGAATATCTGCATAACTGTCTATCGATTTGGCATTAGCAATCTGTCTGTGAGCAGGGCCGGTCATAAGCAGCTTCTGTGAGAAAACAGAAGCATGTCTGTCTGACTTGCTTCTCCACGGAGCTTTCAATGTTCTTGCACTAGTGCACATGGCAAGTATTAGGTTCGGTTTCTAAGTGAGAAACTAATGGCTACATTCACAGCTGGCCACTGAGGTACTTAATGGGAGAGGCGAACCCAGCTCTGCCAAGCAGTAGCCGACATGAAATCAGCTAATTTCATTGTAGCCAAGTACCTTGAATTTGCAGTGTTATTTGCTGTGTTCTTCAAGAAGACGCCTTCGCCCAGCCAGTAAGACATATTTCCATAACACACAGCCATGCACTCAATCGATGTGCATCCTCCAGTAAAGCCCAGCCCCGATGTCTTAGAGGAGCCTCTCTGTCCATTGTCATAAGCCAGTCTAATTTTGTGTGAGACCGTGAAAACTCAGTGTCTTTATTACGCTTGTGCTTCTGATGGGAGGTCTGAGAAGGCACTTCTGAAGGTTTATTCCTACCAGTCATTGTCATATTTATCAAGTCTTTATTTTATATTTTTTCTTATTTTTTACTTCTACCAGTTTCTTGCTACCAACCCGTCTCCCTCCACCCTCGTGCACACTCGATCAGTCATGGAATCCCGTGGACTTCAGCCCGCCAGACTCCTCTGTCCATGGATTTTTCCAGGCAAGAATACTGGAGTGGGTTGCCATTTCCTTCTCCATGTATGGAGTCTTTAAAGATTCCGTCACTGAGGTGTTGCTTCTCCACTTGTACATGCCCTTTCTCCCTAAGTGCAGTAGAAGTCATCCCCACTTCCCAACATGTCTGTCTTCCGACCTCTGCAGAATGTATTGCTTGATCTCACCACAGCGTCAGGATATTCTAGAAAGCCTTCTGATTGCAGTCTCTTCAGGAGGTTACAAGTGCTTCAAACCTCAGGATTTTACAGAGCACTTTTTACAACCTCAGCTGAAAGGGAAGCCAACACTCAGTGAAAGTCACAGGCTTCCATGGCCTGGACTTGATTATGGGTTGTGCTTTCATAATCATTGTGTTTCATATACCAACTAAGATGTCACTGAGAATTTTTTTTTTCACATCGTTCTATCTTTCATGTTTATTTAGATATACTATGGGTTTTCCTATATACCTTCCGTTAGGGATGAGGGTCTTAAGTCAGTAGAACTTACTGCAACTGACTTCCAGTTAGCTGTGTTAGGACAGGAAAAAGAATGACCAGCTCCTGGATTCTTAAGATTATGTACGAAAACTTTTTTCGTTTTCCTGTGTGCAGTCATCCAATTCTAACTTTCTGCAGTAGGCATTCAGAAAAATAAAAAAACCGCCTAACTACTAGCCGGTCTCCCATGCAAGTACTGACCAGGCCCGGCCCTACTCAATTTACCAGATCAGAGGAGATAGGGCACGTTCAGGGTGCTAAGGCCTTAGACCGAGGCGGCTGTCAGGCGCCCCAAGAGCTCCGCTTTGAGCCTCCCTTGCGTTCTGACCTGCCCTTCGGGCCTGGGGCCACAGCTCTCGAGCTGGCGCGCCCTGCACTTGAGCCGCACGACCCGCGACTGCACTCCGACCAACAAGAGCCGGCAGCTCTGGGGCCAGCGGAGGGCGCCACGGACCCGCACACCACCAGCCCCGGCCAGCACCCGTCTGGCCCGTCCAGGGCCTGGCGTGCCTGCGGGACCTGGGGTGGGGGGAGGGGGTTGGGTAGAGCAGCGAAGACATCTCGGTGCCCCCTCACCCCCTGCCCCCCACCATCCCGTTCGCTGCTCAGGGTGACATGGCTCCGGACGAGCGGGTCTTCGGCCCGGGGCCACGGGCCCTGAAGCCTCCTGCGGGCTTAGAGGCAGCCCAGCCGGGGCCCCAGGCGCACATCCTGCCCGCTGCCCCAACCCCCTGGAGCGCCTCAGCCCCGCCTTTTCGCCCGACCGAGACCCGCCACGCCCCCACTCTGCCGGCCCAGCACAAGTCTTTCCTGAGAGAGCAGAGGAGCGAAACCCAGGCACACGGACAGGCACTCGCACGCACCCACGCCAGGTGAGACAGAGGCAGAAAGAGACGAGGGTTAAGAGAGAGACTCGAAGACAGCTTGTGGGCAGCGGGTGACTCGGGCAGCATGCCGGGCAGCTGCAGAGGCCACCCGGCCCTGAGCAGCGAATGCGATGGGGGCAGGGGGAAGCCGCTGAGTAGGGGCGGGCCTGGAGTGGCCCAGGGTGCGAGGGCACCAGAGATCTCCTCGCTCCACGCCCCGCCTCCCTCCTCCAAACCCCCTGCACGCACGCCACGCCTGGGCGCTCTGACACTAGCTTCTCCGGAGTGTGGTCACCTGAATTTCTATCCTTGTGCTCAACTGAGTGATGACAGTGTATTGAACAGCTAGGTCATTTCCAAATAAATTAAGCTTAGTGTTTCACAGGACACCCGAACATGAATGCAGAGACCAGCACGGATGCATGGACACCAACCTTGGTAACTGGACAACCAATGGGAAATTACTGTCTGACTCAGGAGAGAGAAAGAACCCCGAGCAGATGGAATGAAATGAACAGAAACACAAACTTTGCAACTCACACCCTAATTCAATTACAAAAAAAAAAACAACAACACTATAACCATTTTAGAAAAACAATAGAACTCTCCATGAGCTTTGGTCGGGTGAGGAGTTCTAGCACAGGACAAAATAAGCCACCTTTTCCAAATCGTGAATATGTTAGTTCACACATTGTCTTTTACATTGAAATGTGTAACAAATAAACTTAAAATCATTGACTCACTACATAAGCATGGAAGTATTTTAAACATAAAATATGTTCTATAGTATTCAGGAAGCATTTGGCACATGTCTCACTGTGTGAGACCCAAAACTGGAACTTAGTTGAAGAGTCAGGATAGTCTAAAAATGAATCCCTAACTAAAAGGAATACACAGGATTATTGTAGATAAAAAAGGTTAAAGAAGAGAAACTAGAAATCAGTCAATAAATGTTTTAGGGGTTAGCTTATAGTGACTAGTCTCTGCGTGACTTTTTAAATTTTTCATGTTTGCATCTTCCAAATTTTCGATGGTGAGAATAGTACTTTCATATCAGTTTCAAAATCAGTCTCACACTAAAGACAGTAAGACTGGAATATGAAATAAGAAATGCTTGGGGGAAAAAAAATGCTTGAACTAAAGTTGGTACTGATGAAATTATTTGCAGGGCAGCCAAGGAGACACAGATGTAGAGAACAGACTTATGGACATGGGCAGGGGGGAGGAAGGAGAGGGTCAGATGAATGCAGAGTAACATGAAAATATATTACCATAGGTAAAAACAGATGCTAATGAAATTTGCTGTATGACCCAGGGGACTCAAACAGGGGCTTTGCAACAAGCTAGGGGTGGAATGGGGAGGGAAATGGGAGAGAGGTTCAGGAGGGAGGAGACATATGTATACCTGTGGCTTATTCATGCTGATGTTTGGCAACAAAATTCTGTAAAGCAACTTTCCTTCAATTGAAAGAATAAGTCATGTTTGGACTTACAAAACAAGGTCTTGTGTAATTCTAGCATGGCCTTCTGTTTCGTGCTGCCACCCTTAACTCATTCTTCCATATCATTAAACAGACTAGTCAAGTTTTTGCCAAAAATATCTTGAGCTCCTGCATTATGCTGATCCACTGCCTTCTCACGATCCAGTTTAGAATGGAGACCAAAGAAACCTTTTGTCGTGTCTTCAAGTATTTGAGGCCACACTATGTGACTGTTAAAAATAAATGTGGAGAAGACGGATATGACCAAAGCAATCTAATGACAATATCTGTGCTTCATTAAAGACTTCTGCAGAGAACTAGTAAATTTTATATATAGTATGAGAAGAATTTTTTAAATGCATGCCAACGTTTATTTCTCCTCCGCTAGCCATCTGGACAAGGGAAACTGAGTTTACGAATCAATGTCCATAGTTATGCTCCCTCACCGATTTTTACCCAATATGTGTTACTCAGGCAGGAGACCCTGGTTCAGTTCCTGGGTAAGGAAGAACCGCTGGAGAAGGGATAGTCTACCCACTCCAGTATTAGTGGGCTTTCCTTGTGGCTCAGTTGGTAAAGAATCATTCCTCTTTCACAAGAGTAGCTCAACTCCTCTCAAAGCAAATACAGGATGGAAATAACTATGCAGGACAAAGCTGATTCTGTATATTTATAGTACTCACTCATGAGCTTGACAGAGGTGCTAGATCTGTTACCACATTTCTTTTTCTAAGTAATATCCGCATGTGCAGGTGAAAGTGGCTCAGTTCGTGCCTGACTCTTTGTGGCCCCATGGACTATAGAGACCGTGGAATTCTCTAGGCCAGAATACTGGAGTGGGTAGCCTATCCCTTCTCCAGGGGATCTTCCCAACCCAGGACTGAAAGCGGTGTCTCCTGCGTTGCAGGCAGATTCTTTACCAACTGAGCTAGTAGGGCTTCCCTGGTCGCTCTGTTGCTAAAGAATATCTGCATAACTGTCTATCGATTTGGCATTAGCAATCTGTCTGTGAGAAAGGTCGGTCATAAGCAGCTTCTGTCAGAAAACAGAAGCATGTCTGTCTGACTTGCTTCTCCGCGGAGCTTTCAGTGTTCTTGCGCTAGTGCACATGGCAAGTATTAGGTTCGGTTTCTAAGTGAGAAACTAATGGCTACATTCACAGCTGGCCACTGAGGTACTTAATGGGAGAGGCGAACCCAGCTCTGCCAAGCAGTAGCCAACATGAAATCAGCTATTGTCATTGTAGCCAAGTTCCTTGAATTTATAGTGTTATTTGCTGTGTTCTTCAAGAAGATGCCTTCACCCTTTCAGTAAGACATATTTCCATAACACACAGCCATGCACTCAATCGATGTGCATCCTCCAGTAAAGCCCAGCCCCGATGTCTTAGAGGCGCCTCTCTGCCCATTGTCATAAGCCAGTCTAATTTTGTGTGAGACCGTGAAAACTCAGTGTCTTTATTACGCTTGTGCTTCTGACGGGAGGTCTGAGAAGGCACTTCTGAAGGTTTATTCCTGCCAGTCGTTGTCATATTTATCGAGTCTTTATTTTATATTTTTTCTTATTTTTTACTTCTACCAGTTTCTTGCTCCCAACCCGTCTCCCTCCACCCTCGTGCACACACAATCAGTCATGGAATCCCGTGGACTTCAGCCCGCCAGACTCCTCTGTCCATGGATTTTTTCAGCCAAGAATACTGGAGTGGGTTGCCATTTCCTTCTCCATGTATGGAGTCTTTAAAAATTCCGTCACTGTGGTGTTGCTTCTCCACTTGTACATGCCCTTTCTCCCTACGTGCAGTAGAAGTCATCCCCACTTCCCAACATGTCTGTCTTCCGACCTCTGCAGAATGTATTGCATGAGCTCACCACAGCGTCAGGATATTCTAGAAAGCCTTCTGATTGCAGTCTCTTCAGGAGGTTACAAGTGCTTCAAACCTCAGGATTTTACAAAGCACTTTTTACAACCTCAGCTGAAAGGGAAGTCAACACTCAGTGAAAGTCACAGGCTTCCATGGCCTGGACTTGATTATGGGTTGTGCTTTCATAATCATCGTGTTTCATGTACCAACTAAGTTGTCACTGAGAATTTTTTTTTTTTCTCATCGTTCTATCTTTCATGTTTATTTAGATATACTATGGGTTTTCCTATATACCTTCCGTTAGGGATGAGGGTCTTAAGTCAGTAGAACTTACTGCAACTGACTTCCAGTTAGCTGTGTTAGGACAGGAAAAAGAATGACCAGCTGCTGGATTCTTAAGTTTATGTACGAAAACATTATTCGTTTTCCTGTGTGCAGTCATCCAATTCTAACTTTCTGCAGTAGGCATTCAGAAAAATAAAAAAACCGCCTAACTACTAGCCGGTCTCCCATGCAAGTACTGACCAGGCCCGGCCCTACTCAATTACCCAGATCAGAGGACATAGGGCACGTTCAGGGTGCTATGGCCTTAGACCGAGGCGGCTGTCAGGCCCCCCAAGAGCTACGCGCGGCGCCTCCCATGCATTCTGACATGCCCTTCGGGCCTGGGGCCACAGCTCTCAACCTGGCGCGTGCTGCAATTGAGCAGCATGACCGGCGACTGGACTCCGACCAACCAGGGGCGGCAGCTCGGGGGCCAGCGGAGGGCGCCACGGCCCCGCACACCGCCAGCCCCGGCCAGCACCCGTATGGCCCGGCCGGGTCCTGGCATGCCTGCGGGACCTGGGGTGGGGGGTGGGGGGGTGGGTAGAGCAGCGAGGACGTCTCGGTGCCCCCTCACCCCCTGCCCCGCACCATCCCTTTCGCTGCTCAGGGTCACGTGGCTCCGGACGGGTGGGGCTTCAGCCCGGGTCCGCGGTCCCCGGAGCCTCCTGCGGGCTTAGAGGCAGCGCAGCCGGGGCCCTAGCCGCACATCCTGCCCGCTGGGCAAGCCCCCTGGAGAACATCAGCCCCGCGTTTTTGCCCTACCGAGACCCGCCCTGCCCCCACGCTGCCGGCCCAGTACAAGTCTTTCCTGAGAGAGCAGAGGAGCGAAAGCCAGGCACACGGACAGGCACTTGCACGCACCCACGCCAGGTGAGACAGAGGCAGAAAGAGACGAGGGTTCAGAGAGAGACTGGAAGACAGCGTGTGGGCAGGGGGGGCCTCGGGCAGGATGCCGGGCAGCTGCAGAGACCACCCGGCCCTGAACAGCCAAAGCGATGGGGGCGGTGGGAGGCCACTGAGCAGCGGCGGGCCTGGAGAGGCCCAGGGTAGGAGGACACCTGAAATTTCCGCGCTCCGCGCCCTGCCCCCCTCCCCACAACCCCCTGCACGCATGCCACGCCGGGGCGCTCTGACACTAGCTTCTCTGGAGTTTTGTCACTTGAATTACTCTCCCTCTGCTCAACTGAGTGATGACAGTGTATTGAACAGCTAGGTCATTTCCAAATAAATTAAACTTAGTGTTTCACAGGACACACGGACATGTATGGAGAGACCAGCACGGATGCATGGACACCAACCTTGGTAACTGGACAACAAATGGGAAATTACTGTCTGACTCAGGAGAGAGAAAGAAACCCGAACAGATGGAATGAAATGAACAGAAACTCAAGCTTTGCAACTCACACCCTAATTCAGTTACCAGAAAATAAACAACACTATAGCCATTTTAGAAAAACAATAGACCTCTCCATGACCTTTGGTCGGGTGAGGAGTTCAAACACACACCAAAAAAAAGCCAAATTTTCCAATTCGTGAATATGTTAGTTCACACATTGACTTTTACATTGAAATGTGTAACAAATAAACTTAAAATCATTGACTCACTACATAAGCATGGAAGTATTTTAAACATAAAATATGTTCTATAGTATTCAGGAAGCACTTGGCACATCTGTAAGTGTATCAGACCCAAAACTGGAACGTACTGGAAGAGTCAGGATAGTCTAAAAATGAATCCCTAACTAAAAGGAACACACAGGATTACTGTAGATAAAAAAGGTTAAAGAAGAGAAGCTAGAAATCAGTCAATAAATGTCTTAGGGGTTAGCTTAGAGTGACTAGCCTCTGCGTGACTCTTTAAATTTTTCATGTTTGCAGTTTCCAAATTTTCCATGGTGAGAATATTACTTTTGCCTCCAAACCAGAGTGACTTGGGGACACAACGGTAGAAGTCAATAATTTTCTTTGCCTATGTCTGAATATTTACAGTCAGAGGTAGAAAAGGAGGAGTCTGTCGCTTGTCTAGAAGATGTCAATCCCCAGGTGTGGGATGTCTCCAGCCCTGGTTTAGCCATAAATGTTCCACCAGTAAAGATTTCTCTGAGCCCAAATGCTCCCTAGCCCTGGAAAAGACAATATCCCTTAAAACCAGTAGCTCTTGAGGGTCTTAGACCATTAGTTAACAAATACCGAGATACTGGAACTCGAATCAGCTGTGAGTCCCCCTGCAACACCCCAATCTTGCCCGTTCAAAAACCAGATGGATCTTACCGATTCGTCCAGGATCTAAGAGCTGTTAATGAACCTGTGGTTCCCATCCACCCCATAGTCCCAATCCCATATACCCTCCTATCCCAAGTCCCAGGAAATGCCAAGTACTTCTCAGTCTTGGACCTTCAAGGTGCTTTCTTTTGCATTCCTCTCCATCCTGAATCCCAAAAACTCTTTGCTTTTGAGTGGCGGGACTTGGAAACAAGAGAGACCATACAACTCTCGACTGGACTCGACTACCCAAGGGTTTAGGGACAGCCCTCATATCTTCGGGACTTCCTCGGGGAGAGAACTAAGGGAATTAACTATAACAAACAGTAGTCTAATACAGTATGTGAATGATTTGCTCATAGCTAGGCCAGATTTTACCAGCTCTCAAATGGACAATATTTAAAACGCTAACTTTCCTGTATGAAAAGGGTTATCGAGTATCCCCCAAGTAGGCTCAGATTAGCTTACCCCAAGTAAAATACCTTGGATTTATAATTACGGAGAGAAAAAGAATGCCTGACCCCGAGGGGAGATCCCTCATCTTAAATACCCCGTACCACCAAACAAAACAACAGCTTAGGGGATTTTTAGAAAGGACCGGGTTGTGCAGGATCTGGGTTCCTAATTATGGCAATCTGGCCAGACCCCTATATGAAAATTTAAGGGGGAAAGAGGAAGAGCCACTCGACTGGCATGAGACCTGCCAGGTGGCCTTTAATGCCCTAAAAGAGTCCATCACTACAGCCCCAGCTTTAGGCCTCCCCAACCTGGAGAAGCCTTTTAGACTCTATGTTTCTGGAAGGACAGGAACTGCTCTTGGGGTGTTAGAGCAGATGATGGGGCCCGTATTACAACCTGTGGCTTATCTCTCATAATAACTAGATGACGTGGCCAGAGGGTGGCCCACTTGCCTCCGGGCAGTAGCACCCACCGCTCTTCTGGTTAAGAAGGCATCTAAGCTGACCCTGGGTCAGCCCACCACAGTGTATAGGCCTCACCGGGTGCAAGCAGTCTTGGAAACGAAAGGGGACAGGTGGATGACAGGGGGAAGGATCACCCAATACCAAGCCCTCCTCCTTGACACTCCAGAAATAAAGTTGAGGGTCTGCCAGACTTTAAATCCAGCAACCTTACTGCCAGATCCCCCTACCTCCCCTCTGGATCACCAATGCATACAAATCACAGACGAGTTATACTCTTCTCGCCGGGACCTATCAGAGACACCTTTATCTGACCCAGAGGAAAACTGGCACACAGATAGCAGCAGTTTTGTAGAAAAGGGAGAGAGGAAAGCAGGATATGCTGTAGCGAGCCTGGAAGAAACTAAGGAAAGTGGGTCTCTTCCCCCAGACACCTCAGCCCAGAAAGCTGAACATTTTGCCCTGACAAGAGCTTTGGAGTTAGGAGAAGGAAAGAGGATTAATGTGTGTATGGACTCTAAGTATGCTCTCCTCATTCTGCATGCCCGTGCAGCAATTTGGAAAGAAAGAGGGATGCTCAGTGCCCGAAGCTCTGCTATTAAACACAAAGAGCTCATTCTCAGGCTCCTGGAGGCAGTCAAACTTCCTGCAAAATTAGCTGTCATCCACTGCAAGAGTCACCAAAAGGGGCAAGAAAAAGAGGCTCAGGGAAATAGGAAAGCTGATCAAGAGGCAGCACGAGCTGCCGGGGAAGCTACCTCTGCCACTGCTATCTGCCCCCTTTTCCCCAAAGAAACCCTAACTCCAGATTTTACCCCAGGGGGACATTCCCGATATGCTGAGCGGGGCTGGGAGATTGGGTCACATGGGTGGTTTCAGCCTGATCAGGCCCGAATAATACTCCCTGATTCTCAGGTTTAAAACATTACTAACTCCTTACATAAAAGCACCCATTTTGGAAAAGATAATCTAGAAATCTTGCTTAAGCCTATTCTCTCCCATCCTCAGTTAGCTAAGGTTTTTAAACAGGTCACACACAATTGTGACACCTGTCTAAAAAATAATCCAAAAGCCAGACCTCCTCTAATTACACCTGTCCAACATCGGGGATTATGCCTAGGAGCGGACTGGCAAGTAGAATTTACAGCCATGCCCAAGACCCAAGGGTTTTCTTACTTGCTAGTCTTTATTGACACATTCACAGGATGGATCGAAGCGTTCCCTACTGAAACTGAGAGAGCTACAGAAGTCTGGAAAGCTCTGCTGAAGGAGATAGTGCCTAGGTTTGGGCTCCCTCGGTCACTTCAGAGTGACAACGGGCCCTCACTTACAGCCACGATACCCCAGAACCTAGCCGCATGCTTAGGCATAAAATACCAGCTCCGCTCATCCTGGAGGCCTCAAGATTCAGGAAAGGTAGAGAGAGCCAACCAGACTCTTCAAAGGGCTCTGGCTAAGCGATGTCAGAAACACATAATAAGTGGACACATATGCTGCCCATAGCCCTAATGAGGATACGGACATCCCCCAAACGGCCACTATTGTTAAGTCCTTATGAAATGATGTATGGACGACCATTCTTAACTTCTGATTTGTTTCTTGACGAGGATGCCAATACACTCTTAAAACATATAATTGACCTGGGAAGGTTTCAGCAAGAACTCCAACGGTATGGAGAACAAACCACAGGAAGACTTGAAAAATCCCCAGGTAAAGCCAGGGGATCAAGTATCAGTAAAGACCTGGCAAGAAAAAGGGAGTCCAAACCAGCTGTCCGAGAAATGGACAGGGCCATATCAGGTTGTTCTAGTGACTTCAACTGCTGTAAAAGTGAAGGGTCTATCTGCCTGGGTCCACAATTCTAGAATAAAACCCTATGGCCTACAGGAGGGGGAGACAGAAACTGAGACTCCAAAGCCAGTGGACAGCTATTCCTGTGAACCTGTTGAAGATCTCAGGCTCTTGTTCAAGCAGAACCCCATCAATCCTGCCTCAGATAAGTAAAATGCATCATATGATGTTCTTCCTCTTTCTAATCATATCTCCGTGTATGGCTATTGATCTCTCCCTAAACGAGGCATGTTCACTTGCAAACCACACTGCTTCTCAACTGAACATAAGCAGCCTGGGCTGCATCTGCATTAATGACAAAGGTTGGGGGTATGTCCAACCCATCCCAGGGTATCACTATCAACGGCCCACCCTTCCAGACGAGCTATGCCTGTTGCTCAGCGCCCCCATGTGGTCGTAATATGGCCTTTTGGGGAAAGGGGGAAAAAAAACTTCATGTCTTGGTACCAGCAACAACTCTCTCTATTTACCCCCTGGATGACATCTGCAATCCCACCTGAGCCCTTATTTTCTCTCATGACTAACATCCCCTAAGTGACCTTCCCTAACTCTCTAAAAAGCCACTCCCTAACAGGGGTGTCAGTGAGAAATTTAGACGACTCACAATGTGTGGTGACCGTCACTGTTGAAACTGATGGGAAAAACCGGGACAGGCCCTGCAGCTGGGAGACCAGCCGACCCCACCCCCGGCCAGCACGTGCCTGGCCCGGCCCGGGGCGCTTCCCGGATACCGAGCGGCCTGGCGAGGCTGCAGGAGCTCTGGCGGGGGTAGGGGAGGGGGGTGACTTGAGCGGGGAGGACGTCTCTGTGCCCCCCCAACCCCGCCCCTCACCATCCCGTTCGCTGGTCAGGGTCACGTGGCTCCGGACGAGCGGGGCGTCGGCCCGGGGCCGCGGTCCCCAGAGACTCCTGCGGGCTTAGGGGCAGCCCAGCCTGGGCCCCAGGCGCCCATCCTGCCGGCTGTGCAAACCGCCTGGAGTGCCTCAGCCCCACCCTGTCCCCAAACCGAGGCCCGCCCTGCCCCCATGCCACGGGCCCAGCACAGGACCTTCCTGAGAGAGCAGACGAGCGACAGCCAGGCACACGGACAGGCACTCGCACGCACCCAGGCCAGGTGAGACAGAGGCAGAAAGAGTCGAGGGTTCAGAGAGAGACTGGAAGACAGCGTGTGGGCAGGGGGGGCCTCGGACAGGATGCCGGGCAGCTGCAGAGACCATCCGGCCCTGAGCAGCCAAAGCGATGGGGGCAGGGGGAGGCCACTGAGCAGCGGCGGGCCTGGAGAGTCCCAGGGTGGGAGGACACCTGAGATCTCCGCGCTTCGCGCCGCGCCTCCCTCCCCCCAACCCCCTGCACCCATGCCACGCCAGGGTGCTCTGACACTAGTTTCTCTGGAGTTTTGTCACTTGAATTTCTCTCCCTCTGCTCAACTGAGTGATGACAGTGTATTGAACAGCTAGGTCATTACCAAATAAATAAAGCTTAGTGTTTCACAGGACACCCAGACATGTATGGAGAGACCAGCACGGATGCATGGACACCAACCTTGGTAACTGGACAACAAATGGGAAATTACTGTCTGACTCAGGAGAGAGAAAGAAACCCGAACAGATGGAATGAAATGAACAGAAACACAGGCTTTGCAACTCACACCCTAATTCAATTACCAGAAAATAAGCAACACTATAACCATTTTAGAAAAACAATAGACCTCTCTGTGACCTTTGGTCGGGTGAGGAGTTCAAACACACAGCAAAAAAAAGCCAACTTTTCCAAGTCGTGAATATGTTAGTTCACACATTGACTTTTACATTGAAATGTGTAACAAATAAACTTAAAATCATTGACTCACTACATAAGCATGGAAGTATTTTAAATATAAAATATATTCTATAGTATTCAGGAAGCACTTGGCACATCTCTAAGTGTATCAGACCCAAAACTGGAACGTAGTGGAAGAGTCAGGATAGTCTAAAAATGAACCCCTAACTAAAAGGAACACACAGGATTACTGTAGATAAAAAAGGTTAAAGAAGAGAAGCTAGAAATCAGTCAATAAATGTCTTAGGGGTTAGCTTAGAGTGACTAGCCTCTGCGTGACTCTTTAAATTTGTCATGTTTGCAGCTTCCAAATTTTCCATTTTGAGAATAATACTTTCGCCTCCAAACCAGAGTGACTTGGGGACACAAAGGTAGAAGTCGATAATTGTCTTTGCCTATGTATGAATATTTACAGTCAGAGGTAGAAAAGGAGGAGTCTGTCGCTTGTCTAGATGATGTCAATCCCCTGGTGTGGGATGTCTCCAGCCCTGGTTTAGCCATAAATGTTCCACCAGTAAAGATTTCTCTGAGACCAAATGCTCCCTAGCCCTGGAAAAGACAATATCCCTTAAAACCAGTAGCTCTTGAGGGTCTTAGACCATTAGTTAACAAATACCGAGATACTGGAACTCGAATCAGCTGTGAGTCCCCCTGCAACACCCCAATCTTGCCCGTTCAAAAACCAGATGGATCTTACCGATTCGTCCAGGATCTAAGAGCTGTTAATGAAGCTGTAGTTCTCATCCATCCCATAGTCCCAAACCCATATACCCTCCTATCCCAAGTCCCAGGAAATGCCAAGTACTTCTCAGTCTTGGACCTTCAAGGTGCTTTCTTTTGCTTTCCTCTCCATCCTGAATCCCAAAAACACTTTGCTTTTGAGTGGCGGGACTTGGAAACAAGAGAGACCATACAACTCTCGACTGGACTCGACTACCCCAAGGTTTATGGACAGCCCTCATACCTTCGGGACTTCCTCGGGGGGAGAACTAATTGAATTAACTTTAACAAACAGTAGTCTAATACAGTATGTGGATGACTTGCTCATAGCTAGGCCAGATTTTACCAGCTCTCAAATGGACACTATTTAAAATGCTAACTTTCCTGTATGAAAAGGATTATCGAGTATCCCCCAAGTAGGCTCAGATTAGCTTAACCCAAGTAAAATACCTTGGATTTATAATTACGGAGAGAAAAAGAATGCCTGACCCCGAGGGGAGATCACTCATCTTAAATACCCCGTACCCCCAAACAAAACAACAGCTTAGGGGATTTTTAGGAAGGACCGGGTTTTCCAGGATCTGGGTTCCTAATTATGGCAATCTGGCCAGACCCCTATATGAAAATTTAAGGGGGAAAGAGGAAGAGCCACTCGACTGGCATGAGACCTGCCAGGTGGCCTTTAATGCCCTAAAAGAGTTCATCACTACAGCCCCAGCTTTAGGCCTCCCCAACCTGGAGAAGCCTTTTAGACTCTGTGTTTCTGGAAGGACAGGAACTGCTCTTGGGGTGTTAGGGCAGATAATGGGGCCCGTATTACAACCTGTGGCTTATCTCTCAAAATAACTAGATGAGGTGGCCAGAGGGTGGCCCACTTGCCTCCGGGCAGTAACAGCCACCGCTCTTATGGTTAAGGAGGCATCTAAGCTGACCCTGGGTCAGCCCACCACAGTGTATACGCCTCACCGGGTGCAAGCAGTCTTGGAAACGAAAGGGGACAGGTGGATGACAGGGGAAAGGATCACCCAATACCAAGCCCTCCTCCTTGACACTCCAGAAATAAAGTTGAGGGTCTCCCAGACTTTAAATCCAGCAACCTTACTGCCAGATCCCCCTACCTCCCCTCTGGATCACCAATGCATACAAATCACAGACGAGTTATACTCTTCTCGCCGGGACCTATCAGAGACACCTTTATCTGACCCAGAGGAAAACTGGCACACAGATGGCAGCAGTTTTGTAGAAAAGGGAGAGAGGAAAGCAGGATATGCTGTAGTGAGCCTGGAAGAAACTAAGGAAAGTGGATCTCTTCCCCCAGACACCTCAGCCCAGAAAGCTGAAATTTTGCCCTGACAAGAGCTTTGGAGTTAGGAGAAGGAAAGAGGATTAATGTGTGTATGGACTCTAAGTATGCTTTCCTCATTCTGCATGCCCGTGCAGCAATTTGGAAAGAAAGAGGGATGCTCAGTGCCCGAAGCTCTGCTATTAAACACAAAGAGCTCATTCTCAGGCTCCTGGAGGCAGTCAAACTTCCTGCAAAATTAGCTGTCATCCACTGCAAGAGTCACCAAAAGGGGCAAGAAAAAGAGGCTCAGGGAAATAGGAAAGCTGATCAAGAGGCAGGACGAGCTGCCGGGGAAGCTACCTCTGCCACTGCTATCTGCCCCCTTTTCCCCAAGGAAACCCTGACTCCAGATTTTACCCCAGGGGGACATTCCCGATATGCTGAGCGGGGCGGGGAGATTGGGTCACATGGGTGGTTTCAGCCTGATCAGGCCCAAATAATACTCCCTGATTCTCAGGTTTAAAACATTACTAACTCCTTACATAAGAGCGCCCATTTTGGAAAAGATAATCTAGAAATCTTGCTTAAGCCTATTCTCTCCCATCCCCAGTTAGCTAAGGTTGTTAAACAGGTCACACAAAATTGTGACACCTGTCTAAAAAATAACCCAAAAACCAGACCTCCTCTAATTACACCTGTCCAACATCGGGGATCATACCGAGGAGCGGACTGGCAAGTAGAATTTACAGCCATGCCCAAGACCCAAGGGTTTTCTTACTTGCTAGTCTTTATTGACACATTCACAGGATGGATCGAAGCGTTCCCTACTGAGACTGAGAGAGCTACAGAAGTCTGGAAAGCTCTGCTGAAGGAGATAGTGCCTAGGTTTGGGCTGCCTCGGTCACTTCAGAGTGACAACGGGCCCTCACTTACAGCCAAGATACCCCAGAACCTAGCCACATGCTTAGGCATAAAAAACCGGCTCCGCTCATCCTGGAGGCCTCAAGCTTCAGGAAAGGTAGAGAGAGCCAACCAGACTCTTAAAAGGGCTCTGGCTGAGCTATGTCAGAAACACATAATAAGTGGACACATATGCTGCCCATAGCCCTCATGAGGCTACGGACATCCCCCAAACGGCCACTATTGTTAAGTCCTTATGAAATGATGTATGGACGACCATTCTTAACTTCTGAATTGTTTCTTGACGAGGATGCCAATACACTCTTAAAACATATAATTGACCTGGGAAGGTTTCCGCAAGAACTCCAACGGTATGGAGAACAAACCACAGGAAGACTTGAAAAATCCCCAGGTAAAGCCAGGGGATCAAGTATCAGTAAAGACCTGGCAAGAAAAAGGGAGTCCAAACCAGCTGTCCGAGAAATGGACAGGGCCATATCAGGTTGTTCTAGTGACTTCAACTGCTGTAAAAGTGAAGGGTCTATCTGCCTGGGTCCACAATTCTAGAATAAAACCCTATGGCCTACAGGAGGGGGAGACAGAAACTGAGACTCCAAAGCCAGAGGACAGCTATTCCTGTGAACCTGTTGAAGATCTCAGGCTCTTGTTCAAGCAGAACCCCGACAATCCTGCCTCAGATAAGTAAAATGCATCATATGATGTTCTTCCTCTTTCTAATCATATCTCCCTGTATGGTTATTGATCTCTCCCTAAACGAGGCATGTTCACTTGCAAACCACACTGCTTCTCAACTGAACCTAAGCAGACCGGGCTGCATCTGCATTAATGACAAAGGTTGGGGGTATGTCCAACCCATCCCAGGGTATCAATATCAAAGGCCCACCCTTCCAGCCGAGCAATGGGCTGTTACTCAGCGCCCCCATGTGGTCGTAATATGGCCTTTTGGGAAAAGTGGGAAAAAAAACTTCATGTCTTGGTACAAGAAACAACTGTGTCCATTTACCCCCTGGATGACATCTGCAATCCCAACTGAGCCCTTATGTTCTCTCATGACTAACATCCCCCAAGTGACCTTTCCTATCTCTCTAAAAAGCCACTCCCTAACAGGGGTGTCAGTGAGAAATCTAGAGGACTCACAATGTGGGGTGACCGTCACTGTTGAAACTGATGGGAAAAACCGGGACAGGCCCTGTAGCTGGGAGACCAGCCGACGCCACCCCCGGCCAGCACGCGCCTGGCCCGGCCCGGGGCGCTTCCCGGACCCCGAGCGGCCTGGCGAGGCTGCGGGAGCTCTGGCGGGGGTTGGGGACGGGGGTGGTTTTAGCGGGGAAGACCTCTCGGTGCCCCCCCACCCCCCGCCCCCCACTATCCCGTTCGCTGCTCAGGGTCACGTGGCTCCTGACGAGCGGGGCGTCGGCCCGGGGCCGCGGTCCCCGGAGACTCCTGCGGGCTTAGGGGCAGCCCAGCCGGGGCCCCAGGCGCCCATCCTGCCAGCTGTGCAAACCCCCTGGAGTGCCTCAGCCCCGCCCTGTCCCCAAACCGAGGCCCGCCCTGCCCCCACGCCACGGGCCCAGCACAGGACCTTCCTGAGAGAGCGGACGAGCGACAGCCAGGCACACGGACAGGCACTCGCACGCACCCACGCCAGGTGAGACAGAGGCAGAAAGAGACGAGGGTTCAGAGAGACAGCGGAAGACAGCGTGTGGGCAGGGGCGCCTCGGGCAGGATGCAGGGCAGCTGCAGAGACCACCCGGCCCTGAGCAGCATACGCGATGGGGGCGGGGGGAGGCTGCCGAGCAGAGGCAGGCCTGGAGAGGCCCAGGGTGGGAGGACACCTGAGATCTCCGCGCTCCGCGCCCCGCCCCCCTCCCCACAACCCCCTGCACGCATGCCACGCCGGGGCACTCTGACACTAGCTTCTCTGGAGTTTTGTCACTTGAATTTCTCTCCCTCTGCTCAACTGAGTGATGACAGTGTATTGAACAGCTAGGTCATTTCCAAATAAATTAAGCTTAGTGTTTCACAGGACACCCAGACATGTATGGAGAGACCAGCACGGATGCATGGACACCAACCTTGGTAATTGGACAACCAATGGGAAATTACTGTCTGACTCAGGAGAGAGAAAGAAACCCGAACAGATGGAATGAAATGAACAGAAACACAGGCTTTGCAACTCACACCCTAATTCAATTACCAGAAAATAAACAACACTATAACCATTTTAGAAAAACAATAGACCTCTCCATGACCTTTGGTCGGGTGAGGAGTTCAAACACACAGCAAAAAAAAGCCAACTTTTCCAAGTCGTGAATATGTTAGTTCACACATTGACTTTTACATTGAAATGTGTAACTAATAAACATAAAATCATTGACTCACTACATAAGCATGGAAGTATTTTAAATATAAAATATATTCTATAGTATTCAGGAAGCACTTGGCACATCTCTAAGTGTATCAGACCCAAAACTGGAACGTATTGGAAGAGTCAGGATCGTCTAAAAATGAATCCCTAACTAAAAGGAACACACAGGATTACTGTAGATAAAAAAGGTTAAAGAAGAGAAGCTAGAAATCAGTCAATAAATGTCTTAGGGGTTAGCTTAGAGTGACTAGCCTCTGCGTGACTCTTTAAATTTGTCATGTTTGCAGCTTCCAAATTTTCCATTTTGAGAATAATACTTTCGCCTCCAAACCAGAGTGACTTGGGGACACAAAGGTAGAAGTCGATAATTTTCTTTGTCTATGTCTGAATATTTACAGTCAGAGGTAGAAAAGGAGGAGTCTGTCCCTTGTCTAGATGAGGTCAATCCCCAGGTGTGGGATGTCTCCAGCCCTGGTTTAGCCATAAACATTCCACCAGTAAAGATTTCTCTGAGACCAAATGCTCCCTAGCCCTGGAAAAGGCAATATCCCTTAAAACCAGAAGCTCTTGAGGGTCTTAGACCATTAGTTAACAAATACCGAGATACTGGAACGAGAATCAGCTGTGAGACCCCTGCAACACCCCAATCTTGCACGTTCAAAAACAAGATGGATCTTACCGATTCGTCCAGGATCTAAGAGCTGTTAATGAAGCTGTGGTTCCCATCCACCCCATAGTCCCAAACCCATATACACTCCTATCCCAAGTCCCAGGAAATGCCAAGTACTTCTCAGTCTTGGACCTTCAAGGTGCTTTCTTTTGCATTCCTCTCCATCCTGAATCCCAAAAACTGTTTGCTTTTGAGTGGCGGGACTTGGAAACAAGAGAGACCATACAACTCTCGACTGGACTCGACTACCCCAAGGGTTTAGGGACAGCCCTCATATCTTCGGGTCTTCCTCGGGGAGAGAACTAAGGGAATTAACTTTAACAAACAGTAGTCTAATACAGTATGTGGATGACTTGCTCATAGCTAGGCCAGATTTTACCAGCTCTCAAATGGACACTATTTAAAACGCTAACTTTCCTTTATGAAAAGGGTTATCGAGTATCCCCCAAGTAGGCTCAGATTAGCTTAACCCAAGTAAAATACCTTGGATTAATAATTACGGAGAGGAAAAGAATGCCTGACCCCGAGGGGAGATCCCTCATCTTAAATACCCCGTACCCCCAAACAAAACAACAGCTTAGGGGATTTTTAGGAAGGACCGGGTTTTGCAGGATCTGGATTCCTATTATGGCAATCTGGCCAGACGCCTATATGAAAATTTAAGGGGGAAAGAGGAAGAGCCACTCGACTGGCATGAGACCTGCAAGGTGGCATTTAATGCCCTAAAAGAGTCCATCACTACAGCCCCAGCTTTACGCCTCCCCAACCTGGAGAAGCCTTTTAGACTCTATGTTTCTGGAAGGACAGGAACTGCTCTTGGGGTGTTAGAGCAGATGATGGGGTCCGTATTACAACCTGTGGCTTATCTCTCAAAATAACTAGATGAGGTGGCCAGAGGGTGGCCCACTTGCCTCCGGGCAGTAGCAGCCACCGCTCTTATGGTTAAGGAGGCATCTAAGCTGACCCTGGGTCAGCCCAACACAGTGTATACGCCTCAATGTTTGCAAGCAGTCTTGGAAACAAAAGGGGACAGGTGGATGACAGGGGAAGGATCACCCAATACCTAGCCCTCCTCCTTGACACTCCAGAAATAAAGTTGAGGGTCTCCCAGACTTTAAATCCAGCAACCTTACTGCCAGATCCCCCTACCTCCCCTCTGGATCACCAATGCATACAAATCACAGACGAGTTATACTCTTCTCGCCGGGACCTATCAGAGACACCTTTATCTGACCCAGAGGAAAACTGGCACACAGATGGCAGCAGTTTTGTAGAAAAGGGAGAGAGGAAAGCAGGATATGCTGTAGCGAGCCTGGAAGAAACTAAGGAAAGTGGGTCTCTTCCCCCAGACACCTCAGCCCAGAAAGCTGAACTTTTTGCCCTGACAAGAGCTTTGGAGTTAGGAGAAGGAAAGAGGATTAATGTGTGTATGGACTCTAAGTATGCTTTCCTCATTCTGCATGCCCGTGCAGCAATTTGGAAAGAAAGAGGGATGCTCAGTGCCCGAAGCTCTGCTATTAAACACAAAGAGCTCATTCTCAGGCTCCTGGAGGCAGTCAAACTTCCTGTAAAATTAGCTGTCATCCACTGCAAGAGTCACCAAAAGGGGCAAGAAAAAGAGGCTCAGGGAAATAGGAAAGCTGATCAAGAGGCAGGACGAGCTGCCGGGGAAGCTACCTCTGCCACTGCTATCTGCCCCCTTTTCCCCAAGGAAACCCTGACTCCAGATTTTACCCCAGGGGGACATTCCCAATATGCTGGGCTGGGCTGGGAGATTGGGTCACATGGGTGGTTTCAGCCTGATCAGGCCCAAATAATACTCCCTGATTCTCAGGTTTAAAACATTACTAACTCCTTACATAAGAGCGCCCATTTTGGAAAAGATAATCTAGAAATCTTGCTTAAGCCTATTCTCTCCCATCCCCAGTTAGCTAAGGTTGTTAAACAGGTCACACAAAATTGTGACACCTGTCTAAAAAATAACCCAAAAACCAGACCTCCTCTAATTACACCTGTCCAACATCGGGGATCATACCCAGGAGCGGACTGGCAAGTAGAATTTACAGCCATGCCCAAGACCCAAGGGTTTTCTTACTTGCTAGTCTTTATTGACACATTCACAGGATGGATCGAAGCGTTCCCTACTGAGACAGAGAGAGCTACAGAAGTCTGTAAAGCTCTGCTGAAGGAGATAGTGCCTAGGTTTGGGCTGCCTCGGTCACTTAAGAATGACAACGGGCCCTCACTTACAGCCAAGATACCCAAGAACCTAGCCGCATGCTGAGGCATATAAAACCGGCTCCGCTCATCCTGGAGGCCTCAAGCTTCAGGAAAGGTAGAGAGAGCCAACCAGACTCTTAAAAGGGATCTGGCTAAGCCATGTCAAGAAAGACAAAATCAGTGGACACATATGCTGCCCATAGCCCTCATGAGGCTACGGACATCCCCCAAACGGCCACTATTGTTAAGTCCTTATGAAATGATGTATGGACGTCCATTCTTAACTTCTGATTTGTTTTTTGACGAGGATGCCAATACACTCTTAAAACATATAATTGACCTGGGAAGGTTTCAGAAAGAACTCCAACGGTATAGAGAACAAACCACAGGAAGACTTGAAAAATCCCCAGGTAAAGCCAGGGGATCAAGTATCAGTAAAGACCTGGCAAGAAAAAGGGAGTCCAAACCAGCTGTCCGAGAAATGGACAGGGCCATATCAGGTTGTTCTAGTGACTTCAACTGCTGTAAAAGTGAAGGGTCTATCTGCCTGGGTCCACAATTCTAGAATAAAACCCTATGGCCTACAGGAGGGGGAGACAGAAACTGAGACTCCAAAGCCAGAGGACAGCTATTCCTGTGAACCTGTTGAAGATCTCAGGCTCTTGTTCAAGCAGAACCCCATCAATCCTGCCTCAGATAAGTAAAATGCATCTTATGATGTTCTTCCTCTTTCTAATCATATCTCCCTGTACGGCTATTGATCTCTCCCTAAACGAGTCATGTTCACTTGCAATCCACACTGCTTCTCAACTCAACCTAAGCAGCCCGGGCTGCATCTGCATTAATGACAAAGGTTGGGGGTATGTCCAACCCATCCCAGGGTATCAATATCAAAGGCCCACCCTTCCAGCCGAGCTATGGGCTGTTACTCAGCGCCCCCATGTTGTCGTAATATGGCCTTTTGGGAAAAGGGGGAAAAAAAACTTCATGTCTTGGTACCAGCAACAACTGTCTCTATTTACACCCTGGATGATATCTGCAATACCACCTGAGCCCTTATTTTCTCTCATGACTAACATCCCCCAAGTGACCTTCCCTATCTCTCTAAAAAGCCACTCCCTAACAGGGGTGTCAGTGAGAAATCTCGACGACTCACAATGTGGGGTGACCGTCACTGTTGAAACTGATGGGAAAAACCGGGACAGGCCCTGCAGCTGGGAGACCAGCCGACGCCACCCCCAGCCAGCACGTGCGTGGCCCGGCCCCGGGCGCTTCCCGGACCCCGAGCGGCCTGGCGAGGCTGCGGGAGCTCTGGCGGGGGTTGGGGAGGGGGGTGGCTTGAGCGGGGAGGACGTCTCGGTGCCCCCCCACCCCCCGCCCCCCACCATCCCGTTCGCTGCTCAGGGTCACGTGGCTCCGGACGAGCGGTGCATCGGCCCGGGGCCGCGGTCCCCGGAGCCTCCTGCGGGCTTAGGGGCAGCCCAGCCGGTGCCTCAGGCGCCCATACTGCCGGCTGTGCAAACCCCCTGGAGCGCCTCAGCCCCGCCCTGTCCCCAAACCGAGGCCCGCCCTGCCCCCACGCCACGGGCCCAGCACAGGACCTTCCTGAGAGAGTGGACGAGCGACAGCCAGGCACACGGACAGGCACTCGCACGCAACCACGCCAGCTGAGACAGAGGCAGAATGAGACGAGGGTTCAGAGAGACACCGGAAAACAGCGTGTGGGCAGGGGGGGCATCGGGCAGGATGCCGGGCAGCTGTAGAGACCACCTGGCCCTGAGCAGCAAACGCGATGCGGGCGGGGGTAGGCTGCCGAGCAGAGGCAGGCCTGGAGACGTCCAGGTTGGGAGGGCACCTGAGATATCCGCGGTCCACGCTCCGCCCACCCCAACCCCCTGAACGCACGCGCCTCTCCGACAAAAGCTTCTCCGGAGTTTGATCACCTGAATTTCTATCCTTGTGCTCAACTGAGTGATGACAGTATATTGCACAGCTAGGTCATTTCCAAATAAATTAAGCTTAGTGTTTCACAGGACACCCAGACATGAATGCAGAGACCAGCACGGATGCTTGGACACCAACCTTGGTTACTGGACAACCAATGGGAAATTATTGTCTGACTCAGGAGAGAGAAAGAAACCCGAACAGATGGAAAAAATGAACAGAAACACAAACTTTGCAACTCACACCCCAATTCAATTACCTAAAAAAACAACACACTATAACCATTTTAGAAAACAATAGACCTCTCCATGACCGTTGGTCCAGTGAGGAGTTCTTACACACAACAAAAAAAGCCACCTTTTCAAAATCGAGAATATGTTAGTTCACACATTGACTTTTACATTGAAATGTGTAACAAATAAACTTAAAATCATTGACTCACTACATACGCATGGAAGTATTTTAAACATAAAATATGTTCTATAGTATTCAGGAAGCACTTGGCACATCTGAAAGTGTATCAGAACCCAAACTGGAACTTAATGGAAGAGTCAGGATAGTCTAAAAATGAATCCCTAACTGAAAGGAATACACAGGATTACGTAGATCAAAAAGGTTAAAGAAGAGAAACTAGAAATCAGTCAATAAATGTTTTAGGGGTTAGCCTAGAGTGACTAGCCTCTGCGTTACTTTTTAAATTTTTCATGTTTGCATCTTCCAAATTTTCCATGCTGAGAATAATACTTTCATATCAGTTTCGAGATCAGTCTCACACTAAAGACAGTAAGAGTGGAATAAGAAATAAGAAATGCTTGGGGGGGGGGAGAAGAAATGTTTGAACTAAAGGTGGTACTGATGAAATTATTTGCAGGGCAGCCAAGGAGTCACAGATGTAGAGAACAGACTTATGGACACTGGCAGGTGTGAGGAAGAAGAGGGTGAGATGAATGCAGAGGAACATGGAAACATAGTACCATACGTTAAAAGAGATGCCAATGCAATTTGCTGTATGACTCAGGGGACTCAAACAGGGGCTCTGCAACAAGCTAGAGGGGTGGAACGGAGAGGAGGAGATGGGAGAGAGGTTCAGGAGGGAGGAGACCTATGTACACCTGTGGCTCATTCACGTTGATGTTTGGCAACAAAATTCTGTAAAGCAACTATCCTTCAATTGAAAGAAAAAGTCTTGTTTGGACTTACCAAACAAGGTCTTGTGTACTTCTAGCATGGCCTTCTGTTTCGTGCTGCCATCCTTAATTCATTCTTCCATATCATTAAACAGACTAGTCAAGTTTTTGTCAAAAACATCTTGAGCTCCTGCATCATGCTGATCAACTGCCTTCTCTCGATCCAGTATAGAATGGAGACCAAAGAAACCTTTTGTCGTTTCTTCAAGTGATTGAAGCCACTCTATGTGATTTTAAAAAATAAATGTGGATAAGACGGATATGACCAAAGCAATCTAATGACAATATCTGTGCTTCATTAAAGATCTGCAGAGAACTAGTAAATTTTTTTTTTCTTATCAGAAGAATTTTTTAAATCCACACCAACATTTCTTTCGCGTCCGCTAGCCATCTAGACAAGGAAAACTGATTTTACCAATCAATGTCCCTAGTTCTGCCCCCTCACCGTTTTTTACCCAATATGTGTTACTCAGGCAGGAGACCCTGGTTCAATTCCTGGGTCAGGAAGATCCGCTGGAGAAGGGATAGGCTACCCACTCCAGGATTAGTGGGCTTCCCTTGTGGCTCAGTTGGTAAAGAATCATTCCTCTGTACCAAGAGTAGCTCAACTCCTCTCAAAGCAAATACAGGACGGTAGTCACTATGCAGGACAAAGATGATTCTGTACATTTATACTACTCGATCATGAGCTTGACAGAGGTTCTAGATCTGTTACCACATTTTTTTTTTTAAGTGATATCCGCATGTGCAGGTGAAAGTGGCTCAGCTCGTGCCTGACTCTTTGCGGCCCCAAGGACTACACAGTCCATGGAATTCTCTAGGCCAGAATACTGGAGTGGGTAGCCTATCCCTTCTCCAGGGGATCTTCCCGACCCAGGACTCAAAGCGGGGTCTCCTGCGTTGCAGGCAGATTCTTTAGCAAGTGAGCTAGTAGGGCTTCCCTGGTGGCTCAGTTGCTAATAAATATCTGCATAACTGTCTATCGGTTTGGAATTAGCAATCTGTCTGTGAGCAGGGCCGGTCATAAGCAGCTTCTGTGAGAAAACAGAAGCATGTCTGCCTGACTTGCTTCTCTGGGGAGCATTCACTGTTCTTGCGCTAGTGCACATGGCAAGTTTCTAAGTGAGAAAGTAATGGCTATTATTACAGCTGGCCACTGAGGTACTTAATGGCAGAGGCAATCCCAGCTCTGCCAAGCAGTAGCCATCACGAAATCACCTATTGTCATTGTAGCCAAGTTCCGTGAATTTGTGGTGTTATTTGTTGTGTTCTTCAAGAAGATGCCTTCGCCCTGCCAGTAAGACATATTTCCATAACACACAGCCATGCACTCAATCGATGTGCATTATCCAGTAAAGCCCAGCCCCGATGTCTTAGAGGAGCCTCTCTGCCCATTGTCATAAGCCAGTCTAATTTTGTGTGAGACCGTGAAAACTCAGTGTCTTTATTACGCTTGTGCTTCTGACGGGAGGTCTGAGAAGGCACTTCTGAAGATTTATTCCTACCAGTCGTTGTCATATTTATCGAGTCTTTATTTTATATTTTTTCTTATTTTTTACTTCTTCCAGTTTTTTGCTACGAACCCGTCTCCCTCCACCCTCGTGCACACATGGTCAGTCATGGAATCCCGTGGACTTCAGCCCGCCAGACTCCTCTGCCCATGGAGTTTTCCAGGCAAGAATACTGGAGTGGGTTGCCATTTCCTTCTCCATGTATGGAGTCTTTAAAGATTCCATCACTGAGGTGTTGCTTCTCCACTTGTACATGCCCTTCCTCCCTAAGTGCAGTAGAAGTCATCCCCACTTCCCAACATGTCTGTCTTCCGTCCTCTGGAGTATATATTGCTTGAGCTCACCACAGCGTCAGGATATTCTAGAAACCCTTCTGATTGCAGTCTCTTCGGGAGGTTACAAGTGCTTCAAACCTCAGAATTTTACAAAGCACTTTTTAGACCTCAGCTGAAAGGGAAGTCAACACTCAGTGACAGTCACAGGCTTCCATGTCCTGGACTTGATTATGGGCTGTGCTTTCATAATCATCGTGTTTCCGATACCAACTAAGATGTCACTGAGAAATTTTTTTCTTTCTCATCATTGTATCTTTCATGTTTATTTAGATATATTATGGGTTTTCCTATATATCTTCCCTTAGGGATGAGGGTCTTCAGTCAGTAGAACTTACTACAACTGATTTCCAGTTAGCTGTGTTAGGACAGGAAAAAGAATGACCAGCTGCTGGATTCTTAAGATTATGTATGAAAATATGATTCGTTTTACTGTGTGAAGTCATCCGATTCTAACTTTCTGAAGTAGGCATTCAGAAAAATCAAAAAAAATCGCCTAACTACTAGGCGGTCTCCCATCCAAGTACTGACCAGGCCCGACCCTGCTCAGTTTCCCAGATCACAGGAGAGAGGGCACGTTCAGGGTGGTATGGCCTTAGACTGAGGCGGCTGCCAGGCGCCCCAGGAGCCCCGCGTTGCGCCTCCCTTGCGGTCTGACCTGCCGGTCGGGCCTGGGGCTGCAGTTCTCGAGTGGGCTCGCGCTGCACTTGAGCCGCACGACCCGCGAATGGACTCCGGCCGGCCAGAATCTGCAGCTCGGCGGCCAGCGGAGGGCGCCCCCGCTCCGCACACCGCGAGCCCAGGCCAGCACCCGTCTGGCACGGCCGGCCGGGGACTGGCTTGCCTGCGGAAACTGGGGTGGGGGGAGGGGGGTGGCTTGAGCAGGGAGGACGTCTCGGTGCCCCCACACCCCCGCCCCCCACCATCCCGTTCGCTGCTCAGGGTCACGTGGCTCTGGACGAGCGGGGCTTCGGCACGGGGCCGCGGTCCCCGGCTCCTCCTGGGGCTTAGGGGCAGCCCAGCCTGGGCCCCAGGCGCCCGTCCTGCCGGCTGCGCAAACCCCTGGAGCGCCTCAGCCCCGTCTTTTCGCCCTACCGAGGCCCGCCCTGCGCCCACGCCGCGGGCCCAGCACAGGACCTTCCTGGGAGAGCAGACGAGCGACAGCCAGGCACATGGACAGGCACTCGCACGCACCCACGCCAGGTGAGACAGAGGCAGAAAGAGTCGAGGGTTCAGAGAGAGACTGGAAGACAGCGTGTGGGCAGGGGGGGCTTCGGGCAGGATGCCGGGCAGCTGCAGAGACCACCCGGCCCTGAGCAGCCAAAGCGATGGGGGCGGGGGGAGGCCACTGAGCAGCGGCGGGCCTGGAGAGGCCCAGGGTGGGAGGACACCTGAAATCTCCGCGCTCCGCCCACCGCCCCCCTCCCCCCAACCCCCTGCACACATGCCTCGCCGGGGCGCTCTGACACTAGATTCTCTGGAGTTTTGTCACTTGAATTTCTCTCCCTCTGCTCAACTGAGTGATGACAGTGTATTGAACAGCTAGGTCATTTCCAAATAAATTAAGCTTAGTGTTTCACAGGATACCCGGACATGTATGGAAAGACCAGCACGGATGCATGGACACCAACCTTGGTAAGTGGACAACCAATGGGAAATTACTGTCTGACTCAGGAGAGAGAAAGAAACCCGAACAGATGGAATGAAATGAACAGAAACACAGACTTTGCAACTCACACCCTAATTCAATTACCAGAAAATAAACAACACTATAACCATTTTAGAAAAACAATAGACCTCTCCATGACCTTTGGTCGGGTGAGGAGTTCAAACACACAGCAAAAAAAAAGCCAACTTTTCCAAGTCGTGAATATGTTAGTTCACACATTGACTTTTACATTGAAATGTGTAACAAATAAACTTAAAATCATTGACTCACTACATAACCATGGATGTATTTTAAATATAAAATATGTTCTATAGTATTCAGGAAGCACTTGGCACATGTCTAAGTGTATCAGACCCAAAACTGGAACGTAGTGGAAGAGTCAGGATAGTCTAAAAATGAATCCCTAACTAAAAGGAACACACAGGATTACTGTAGATAAAAAAGGTTAAAGAAGAGAAGCTAGAAATCAGTCAATAAATGTCTTAGGGGTTAGCTTAGAGTGACTAGCCTCTGCGTGACTCTTTAAATTTTTCATGTTTGCAGCTTCCAAATTTTCCATTTTGAGAATAATACTTTCGCCTCCAAACCAGAGTGACTTGGGGACACAAAGGTAGAAGTCGATAATTTTCTTTGCCTATGTCTGAATATTTACAGTCAGAGGTAGAAAAGGAGGAGTCTGTCCCATGTCTAGATGATGTCAATCCCCAGGTGTGGGATGTCTCCAGCCCTGGTTTAGCCATAAATGTTCCACCAGTAAAGATTTCTCTGAGACCAAATGCTCCCTAGCCCTGGAATAGACAATATCCCTTAAAACCAGTAGCTCTTGACGGTCTTAAACCATTAGTTAACAAATACCGAGATACTGGAACTCGAATCAGCTGTGAGTCCCCCTGCAACACACCAATCTTGCCCGTTCAAAAACCAGATGGTTCTTACCGATTCATCCAGGATCTAAGAGCTGTTAATGAAGTTGTGGTTCCCATCCACCCCATAGTCCCAAACCCATATACCCTCCTATCCCAAGTCCCAGGAAATGCCAAGTACTTCTCAGTCTTGGACCTTCAAGGTGATTTCTTTTGCATTCCTCTCCATCCTGAATCCCAAAAACTCTTTGCTTTTGAGTGGCGGGACTTGGAAACAAGAGAGACCATACAACTCTCGACTGGACTCGACTACCCCAAGGGTTTAGGGACAGCCCTCATATCTTCGGGACTTCCTCGGGGAGAGAACTAAGGGAATTAACTTTAACAAACAGTAGTCTAATACAGTATGTGGATGACTTGCTCATAGCTAGGCCAGATTTTACCAGCTCTCAAATGGACACTATTTAAAACGCTAACTTTCCTGTATGAAAAGGGTTATCGAGTATCCCCCAAGTAGGCTCAGATTAGCTTAACCCAAGTAAAA